>NC_133622.1:6220266-6290266 GCF_048593235.1 Sminthopsis crassicaudata | reverse complement strand
AGAGAGAGAGCCATCTACATCCAGAGAGAGGACTGACTCTGGATCACAGCACAGGATTTTCACCTTTTCATTAGTGTTTGCTTGCTTTTTCTTTCTCATTTTTTTCTTTTTGATCCGATTTTTCTTGTGCAGCATGATATTGTGAAAATATGTATAGAAGAATTGCATTCTTTAACATGTATTAGGGAAGGGTAAGGAAAAGAAGGGGAAAATTTGGAACACAAGGTTTTGCAAGGATGAATGTCGAAAACTATCTGGGTATATTTTGATAATAAGAAGCTATTAGGAAAAAGGAAAGAAAAGGGGAAAAGAGAAAAAAAGTTGAACCATTTGTGAGGTCCAGCCCTTGGAAAATGCAAAGGGGATAGAGTCAAATAGTGAGCAATAAAGAACTATTTGGAAAGGACAAGAAAGCTTGAAATGATGAAGGATACAGGGAGGTAAAGATATTAAGCATAAGAATTACATCCACACAGAAGATAACAACGACAAAAGGGAAGTTGGCTTCCAGATCATCGAGATGAATCCATATGTTTATGATTAAATATTACAAAACCAAGAAAAATTTGTCTGATAAGGAAGAGAACCTTGTTTTAAGAGTGAAATTAAAATCGTGAGAGCGGCCTGTATAGAATAAATAATTGGCCAAAGAAAATTAAAAATAACTTGCATCCACAGGACAAATCTTAGAAAAGAAACAAAAAGGAGAACAACTGATTGGGAGCAAAAATTCAAAGAAGTAAAGGACACTAATGTTAAAAGAAATCATGCTCTCCTTGTAAACAGTAAAGTAGTAAAACATTTGTCCTCAAAGACAGAATGCACTGGTACAATTTAAGGATTATAGGTTTCCCAAAGACCACAAGAAGACAAAATACCTGAACACTTAATAAAAATACTAATGATAATAATTCAAGGTAACAACTCAAAACTTCTGAACACAAAAAGTTTGGGTTGTTTCCAAAAAATATCTTTTGTTGAAAACTCCAGAGGCTGGAGAACTTACTTTGCCACGTTCCTCATTAAATATCTCTTGAATACATGAGTTTCAGGCTAGACTCTGTTTCACTTTTTAGCACCATTATGGTAACACTTAACCACCACATAACCATCTCTTTGACATCCGCTGCTAAATATTAGAAGAAAAAGCAGAAAAAAATTGATCACTTTTCCAGCCTCTAAAATTATCTCCTTCAACTCCGAATGAATGTTACTGTTCTCTTAGGATCTTTTTTGGCAGTGGACAATAAGGCACTTGTCAGACTAAGTAACCATTAAAAGGAAGAATTTTATGTAAAATTTAAAAGAGAACTTGTAACTGTTGAGTTTTTTAGGATATTTCTAGTTCAGTTGAAATAAATAAGTCCATCAAGAGGAAGGGAGGGAAAGAAGAGGAAGGATCACATGGACCCACACTACTTCCCTACTGTTTCATCCTTCTAGAGAGTGAAGCCTCCCGAAAACAAGTTTTTAAGATCTACGTGTAACTTCCAAGAAACACCACTATGTAGAAATAGCTCTCCGAACTTTCTCTCTCCGAAACTGAGATAGTCAAAGGAAGTTCGCCCCCAAGGTGATGAGGAAAATATTCATACTTGTATTTGATTCTGTTTTTGAAATAAATATTCTTGTGGCCAGAAACTGGAAAGTACGTGGATGTCCATCCATTGGAGATTGGCTGAATAAATTGTGGTATATGAATATTATTGTTCTGTAGGAAATGACCAACAGAATGATTTCAGAAAGTCCTGGAGAGACTTGTATGAACTGATGCTGAGTGAGATGGGCAGGACCAGGAGATCTTTATATATTTCAACAACAATACCGTATGATGATCAATTCTGATGGACGCGGCCCTTTTCAACAAGGAGATGACCCAAATCACTTCCAACAGAGCAGTAATGAACTGAACCAGCTACACCCAGCGAAAGAACTCTGGGAGATGACTATGAACCACTACATAGAATTTCTGATCCCTCTGTTTTTGTCCTTCTGCATTTTTAATTTCCTTCACAGGCTAATAGTACACTGTTTCAAAGTCCGATTCTTTTTGTTCAGCAAAACAACTGTTTGGTCGTGTATACATATATTGTATTTAATTTATACTCTAACCTATTTAACATTGGTATTGGTCAGCCTGCTATGGGGGGGGAGGGGGGGAAGGAGGGGAAAATTGGAAAAAAAAAAGTTTTGGCAATTGTCAACATTGTAAAATTACCCATGCAAATATCTAGTAAATAAAAACTATTATTTAAAAATATATATTCTTTTATAAAAGATATCAATGTGAATTGTTTAGGAAGCTGGCTGTGGAGAGAAGGAGCACATTCAGAATGGGGACTTAAATCTCTTCTTGCAGAGAAAACGCTCCTAATCTTAGGGGCGTCCCTAAATTTGTTAGGGGTACATAGGATCCTCTGATCCTTCTTCCTATAATCAAGGTCCCCTCTGTGACTGCTCCATGAAGGGAAGGTAATGTGGAGCCTCTAGAATTCCCTGTGGTATGGCTAGTGGGGAAGCCCTTCTAAGGACCTCTGCCCTGCTCAGAGTAGAATTTGCCTTCTTCATCCGGCTGCCCGGGTTGCCGGGATGACCTTTATTTCCAGCACATGAGATTCCAACCAGCAAACTGTGTGACTGAGTCAACTGACTTCCTCTCTCCAGGGCCCAGTTTCCTCACCTAAAACGAGAGTTCCAAACTTGGAAGTCTTTTCCAAGTCCAAAAGTCTCTGGTTCTCTGCAAACTTGGTTGAATTCCAGCTTCACTGAAGTTTCTTTCTGCTCATTATGACTTTACCGGATCTCACTCTTTTCCTAGCACAGGAGGGGGGCCGAGTGGTGGAGCTGAGAATTGTTGAGAATCACAACTGATCCTCCCTCATTACCCAGAGACACGGCAGGAACAATTTTAACACTAACGATTTCACCGCACGGGCCTGAAGCGTCAACGCCGGGCTGAAGAGCCCCGACATCATACGTGTCAGTAGCGGCTATGGGAGGAACTAACTCAGGCGTGTCGGGTCTAGCCCCAGATCAATCTCTTACGCTTTCATCTAGAAGCCCCCTCACATTCCAGCACCAAATACTCAAAAGTCTCATGGGAAGATGATCCTGCTAATGATGGTGCCCAAAATGTAAAACTTTACAATTTAAAAAGTTAGGTCCCCAAACTATGATGGGTATCAGGAAACTGCTTTAAATAGATTTAATTTTATTTATTAATAATGTATATTATATATAAGTAACATATAATAACATGTATTTTAATAAATATAAATTTATTAAATTATATTATTGTAACCTATAATAAATATTACGTTATACATATACAAATTTATAATGTAAATTAAATTAAAATTAAGTAAATATTAGTGTTTATAAATTTTAATAGATTAAAAATAGGTAAAACTGACAAAACAGATTTCCATTCCAGTGTCACACAAAGCTGAGAGAGAAGGGAGGGGGAATGGATATATAGATCTGAGAATCATCTTACCACAGAGTTGATAAAGAAATTCATATAGACTGATTAGAACACCAAGTGAGAGAGAGAGTAAAGGGTAAAAAAAGAAAGGGGTTTAGGGGAAATCTCAGTTCGTGGGCATGGCATGAATGAAGCATCTGCCAGAGTATGAGGAGTGACCAGAAAGAGAAGGAACACCAAGCCAGAGAGGTGTTACAAAATACCTGGAAAAGGAGAGAATGATGATCGAGTGTATCCAAGAAATGACACGAAGGATGAAACTAAGAGTTTTAGAGCTGGGCTAAGAGATCATCATGTCATGGTTTCACATGGATGGAACATTAAATAAAATGTTAGATATATTTTCAATATATTTGGTTTTTCTGATGTTTAATTTTCTTCTTTTTCTTTTAAAATTGTTTGTTATAAGAAATGGCTCTTGGAGTCATGGGCAGGACAAAAAAGTGAGATATGGGGGGAAATTGAGGCAATAAAAAAAATAATAATAATACCAAAATAAAAAGATCATTGGTAACTTTAGAGAGCGCAGGAAAACAATATGACGGCCAAGGACAACATCAATTCGAATTATAAACTCATTTATAAAATCTTATGGAGAAGGATGGTGGGTGAGTATACGCCCCATAAAAGAGCAAAAAGCAGGGGTGGGGCAGGAGAGGGAACAACATGATGAGCGATTCAGCTAAGCAAAGTTATCATGAAGGCATTGGGGTAAAAATGGAAGATGGACGACAGCCAGACAGAGAAGATTTTTGCATGTCTTTTCATCCCCAAGGACAGGGGAACCCCTATTTGGATTCTAATAGGATCCCAGATTGCAGTCTGAGGAAGTAGAAATTGAAAAAAATGGAGAAAGCAGCTGCATTAGTCCAAGTATTTACAGAGGAAGTTTATGCTAGAAACGACAGTCTTGAAGACAAGGGAATGGTTTTCAACATAAAAATAAGAGAGAAAGATATCAAAGTCAAGGAAATAATATCAGGCTTTAATATTACCAAAAAGGGAGGGGGAAAAGAAACTGCAAACAGGAGTATTTTCACATATTATTGCAATTTCTAATGAAGAAATCTGCACACCCCACAAGACATTCTTGATGAGAGTACAGAATGGAGCATGAAAGTCGCGGCAGGTGATATTCCACAGGAGGACATATATTTACAGTTGGACCATCAGCAGCCATACTGACCCACATCTTGTCATTAACACCCAATGACTGGAGGAGAGCGCGAAGTTGACGGCTTTGTACAGCACATCACCCTCCTGAAGGTCATCTTAATTACAAGATTAAAGGATTAGTCACAACATATTTACACACACAGTACAACAGAATTCTGGCGGTGAGAGGACCTCTCTGGTCCTTGTCCCAGCAGCATGCCCAACAAATGAGTTTCTAGCCTCTGCTGAAGGAACTGGAGCACTCCCAGTCAAACTGTTCCCCTCTTTGATAGACCAGGGTGTTTTTCCTGATAACAAGCTTAAAGTTCTGACTCCTTTGGGGTTTTCTTGGCAAAGGGTGGTTTGACATTTGCTTCTCTCGCTCATTTTATAGATGGGGAACTGAAGAAAGCTGGGATAAGCGACTTACCTAGGGTCACACAGCTAGGAAATACCTGATTTGAGTTCAAGGAGACGAGTCTTCCTAATATCAGACGCTCTACTCTATTCACGGTGCCACAAAGCTTTGTTGTTTTTATTTATATTTGTATTTTGTATACATTGGATGTAGTACCTGGTTTAGTCTATGGATGGAATGAACATCTACATCTAGGGTAACTCTCAATCTCAGAAACGTTTTAATCTCCCTCCCCCCCTCACCAGGAGGGTCTGAGAAGAGTAAGAGTTATTGGTGTGGAATGTTTTCTTCTCAATTATGCCGGGAAAAGAGGACTTTCTGGGGTCTAATTAGGTGCCCTAGTCACATTATTACCAGGAGGACAGCTTTGAAAACACAAGCAGAGATGGCATTTTTATTGATAAAAATAATAACCCAGTGTATATCAAGAGCCGGCAAGGGGTGGCGAGAAAGCAGAAATTTATGGCTGCCGTGCTGAATGGGAAGATGCTGCTTCCTTAGAGAAAGCCAGTTTGGAAGCCTGGTTTAACAGCCCAAGTCTGGACTGCCCACATACTGCTGGATTTTACCAGACATCCACCGTGCCCTGGGGTGGGCTATTTTGCATGCAAATCGCAAATTATGTAATGCTTGAAATGTTATCTAAAAAGGGGGAAAAAATGAAGATTGACATCCAGGTCCTTCTCATACTTGACTCATTCTGTCCCTTTTATCAGAGTTGGAAGGGACCTTGGAAGAGCCTAAACCCTCGCAAAGCCAAGTACTTCATGGTGTACGAGCCCCACGGCCTTAGGAGCGCCCCAAGGAGAGCCTGGCAGATGCCATGGGAGGTGGGGGAGAAAATTCGAGTCCGATTTCACAGATGAAAGAACTGCGGTCCCGAGGAGTGAGTTCCTCCTCCAGATCACACAGTAAGCTAGAGGAAGGACCGAGACTCAGGGGCCAAATTGCTTCTCTGGTTCCAGGCTGGCACCTCCCCGGGCACCCGCAGGCAGGAGGAGTTGACTGGTGCATTAAAAAGTTAAGGGGACCTGCCGGTCTAAGCTAAAATTCCCCTCTCTGCAAAAAGACCTCCAAGGCTGCCTTTGATACCAGTGCCCTCCTGCCCTCATTCTCTCCTGTATATATCATATCTGTACGGAGCTGCTTACATGTCTCCCCCTGGACTGTGAGCTCCTTGAACAAAAGGACATTTTTTTTTGCTTTTCTTCATTTCCCCATCACTTCACATAGGACCCAGAACATAATTATTTTTGTTATTGTTTAGTCCTTTTTGTCATGTCCAATTCTTTGTGACCCATACCGGGTTTTCTTGGCAAAGGTTCTGTAATGATTTGCCAATTCCTTCTCCCATTCATTTGACAGATAAGGAACTGAGGCAGGCAGGATTAAGGGACTTGCCCAAAGTCACATGGCTAATAAGTGTCTGATGCTGAATTTGAACTTGAGAAATGAGTCTTCCTGATTCCAAGGCTCTATCCGTGCTACTGCCCAGTTGTCCTGGAACACAGTAGGCAATTTAATAAATGCTTGTTGACTTGAGGAATTGAATTCAGTGCCCCCTAAGGTCCCATCCATCTCTTACTTGAGGGTCCCATTGTTGCCCATAAAACCACTGGAGATGCTTTCTCCCACTTCACAGAGGAGTCTTACATCCCAAAGCAAAGCTAGATCTTTGTCGCCAGTTCCTGGAGGTATCAGAGGAGTTGATGGAGAGTCACCACCAGTGCCTCAAGTTTCCAGGGATATAATCAGCCAAGATAATCAGTTGAGAATCAATTAAGTTTGCAAGTCTTAAGTTGATTAGAAATACAGTAACAACAGTTGGCTTAAAACATCCCCCAAAGCCTGACATATTGTCCCATGGCTGCGAAGACCCAGGCAAAGTGGGCTCCAGCTGAGAGACAAAGGAGAGTCTTTGGAGGCCTTACTCACAAAGACCCTTTTAGGAAGGGCTGGGTTCTTTACACAGCAGCGAGTCTATGTTTAGTCTGTCTTTGGCTCCCAACACAGATACCCCGGCATCTGATCTGGGGACGGTACTAAAACACTGATGGAAAGATGGCAGGTCCAAAGTCATCCACATTTTTCAAAGGCTGCAACATCCCTCTGGCTAAGGACCTGAGAATCTGGTGCAAGGAGATCTGGCCAAAAGTAAGGTTTCTCCTGGCTCCCCTTCTCCCTGTCTTCAAGTTCTACTTCAGGGGGTTGACTTGAAAGCTACCCCAGCTCCGACTGACCTCTGAATGATTCCAATTCTAAACTAGTTTGTAATTCGGACAATGTGAGATACGAACAAATCTCAGTCTGTAGGAATGAGCTACATTCCTAAGTGTTCTAAACGCTTAGTTTAAATGCTATGTGTGATTAATCATTTGAGGATTTCAGCAATACTTTAAGAGGCTGGGGATGGTGGGATAGAATAAATTCATCAATCCCACCCTGCAGTGTCTCTGACCAAGCCCTCTCCCCAGTGAAAGTCCCATGAGTCCGCCGTGCTAGGGAACGCAGAAGGAAGGGAAGGAGCCGCCGTGATAGTGAGACTCCCCAAACACTTTAAAAGTGGGCAGCCCAGCCCTGCCCCAGGATGCCCAAGTTACAAACAGCAGGCTAGGAGGAGGAAGCGGAAATGTGAAGACTGTCAGGAAGGGTTTTTTCAGCCCCTCACAGATTGCACAGCCTTTGCCAAAGCCACAAACCCCAAAGCCACCCTTCTAGGGATGCTTCCCTTCCACCTTGGCTAAGACAGCTCTCTGTCAACAGCAGATGAAATGACCTGCACTCCACTTTTGGGAGCTGAGCACTAACTCCACGCTACAGGGAAACAACAGACTAGAACCTTAGCAGCAGCAGAAGGAAATATCACATCCAAAACCATAGTTGTTTTAACCTTGGCCTTTAAAGGTAGTCTGGCAGGGGAATGAGCACTGGCTCCACTGGGATTTCCCTTCTACAGCTAGCAAGTTTCATCAAAGATACAGAGTGCTGCGCCATTATGAAGGGGGAAGAGTGGAAGGAAAACGGAGGGAGAGCATGGAGGAGAAGAAAGGGAAGGGGAAAAGAGACACATGTTGGGTTCTTACTAAGTGCTAATGAGATAATGAGATGATAGGTTCTTACTAAGTGCTAAGTCGGTACTTAATAATTCTCTAGTTCCCCCCTTTAAGGGGAGTTTTACCCCCTGCAAACTTCTGGGGAGGAGCTTAATGTTTAAAAGGAGCACGTTCATTGGTTGAATTATTTTTTCCCAGAAGCCCCTGAGTTATTCCACTCCCATTCTCTGGAAAGATAAAAGAAGCAACATGGAACAAGAGGGAGGAGTCTACTCTAGGTCAGAGTTGGTGGATCTCTACAGGAAGAAGAATCTGGCCGAGAGATTGAGTTGACACAGCAGATCTCCTCCCAGAGAGCGATCGGCGCCCAACGTGGGGCAAGGACTTTTGCTTATCCTGACAAGGACTTATTCTGAGCCCTTCAGAGGAGCTAGGCCGGACCTTCACAGATGGAGAAAAGTAGAGAAGGAAGGAGAAAGAAAGTTGGAGAGGAGACGATGAAAGAGGAAGGAAGGGAGAGACTGAGAAAGGAAGGGAGAGAGAGAAAGGGAGAGGAAGAGGAAGGAGGGAGGAAAAAAAGGAAGGAAGAAGAGAAGAAGGGGAAAGAAAGGAAAGGGAGGAAGGAAGGAAAGAAGGACCTTGAGCACTGCTGAACATCACTTTAGAGAACAAGTCAAACTTTCTCAGATTCTCAGAAGAATTAAGGCTGACCTTGTCTTTTCCAGGCCCCATTTGTCTCCTATTCTGCCTTAGTGCTGGATCCCGCCTGGCCCAGTTCCTCTGGGGATGACGATGCCAGCACCTTTTGGGCGCCAGGGTCCCCAGCCTTTAACTAAAGCAATAATAATCGCCCCGTAGCTGCTGCCTCTCTCTCTCTTCCTTCTTTTCTGTCTTGTCACTTTCTAAAGGGCACGTCAGTGATCATCCAGCCTTCGTGCTCAGGCGCAGTACAGGAAGAGCGCCAGGTGGGCTGCTGGAGAGGGCCCTCCACGGCCTGGTGCTCCTGTCCCCTCTGCCCACGAGCCTGCGGGAAAGGCAGCGAGGCAGGGCTGCTCCCCCCACCTCCCCGAGCCTCCTTGCTCTGGTTTGTCTTTGCCAGTGACCTTTGAACAAAGCTGCAGCTGCCTGGGGCACTCTGGGTGCCTGGGGGGGGGGGGGCCTTCTCCTGCAAACGGAGATGCTCTTGCCCACACACACACCGGCTCGCTGAGTTTCATTGAGGACACAAAATAAAGTCCTTAACATGGGAAGAGGCAAAACGGAAAGGCTGGGGATAATGGCTGGCATGTCTGTGGGGCTTTCCGGTCAGTTCTTCAGTCCTCCTGCCCCATGTTGGAGTATTCAGAGGCGGGATCTTCAGCTCTTCCACGGCCCTGCCCTCCGAGCTCTGTCTGGGCTTCCACAGGGAGGCTCGATCCTGGGGACTCAGCTCAAGTCTCCCCTGCTTCAGGCGGCCTTCCCCCAACAGACCAGGTGCCCTCTCTCCACAAAGATTGCCTCCGATCTCACTTACATGCGTCCTGTCCGTCTGTCTGTCTGTAGATGCCATCTCCCTCATAATGATTGAGGCGGCGCCGATTCTGCTTATGTCACTGTCCCCAATGCCTCAGTGATGTTGGTACAAAGGGCCATGAACACACACTTGTGTGAGAGTGGGCGACTCCAAATTTACACATATACATATACATATAATATACATCCATGTGTCGTTTCTTGTGCCCCGGCTAGAAAGCTGAAACATCAGAATGAAGCTTGAGTAGAAGGCTCCACAGTTCCCATGAAAGCACTCAGAATAAAAATGCATACTATGTATGGGATGTACATGAAGGAGACAACGTACTGTTCCTACCTTTTCCAGTGAAGAGGCACCTAGGGAGACCTCTAGTGTTGGTCAGAGCTTTAGTCTTTCCAAGTGGTGTTCACAATGTTGTTGCTACTGCACAGTTACCCTCCCAGTTCTGCTCGCTTCCTTCTGCGCTGTTCGTGCGGACGGGTTTCCCCGTCATTGTTCCTTGTGGCACAGTGATGTTCCTTTGTGTTGAGATACCACAAATAACGCTCACCACCCCTTACAAACGACCTACGGAAAAAGTGTGACTCCTGGGGGGAGTGATGATGGCTGCCTCAGCAGGCCATGTTGACAGGGAAGGTTCCCTTGGATGGAGGAGAATGATGGGAGATGCCCCGGAAGGGCTGACCCACATCCCAGGCGCCTTGGAATGCCACGGATCAGCAATCGGGCTCTGAGATAAACTGCTCCGAGATGGGGAAAGATGCTTTCGGATGCGGCAGTTTAATATATCCTCCTACCCACACGCCTTTTTCTTTTAATCTTTCAGGATCCCATTTTCCTACCTCGGTTTATGTTGTTTACCCTAAAAATAAGCAAATTGGGCTGCGCCCAGAAGCTGAGCCAGCAATGCCTCAGGTAGAAAATTAGCTTCCGTCTTACAAGCTCTGGCATTCCAAGGCTGCTCATGCTTTAATTAAAGAGGTTCCATTGAGGGACCGGGAGGGGATGGGAAGTGGACCCGAGGTGGGCTTTATTTCCCATGTCAAAGCAGTGCTAAATCACACAAGTCTCCTTCTGATTTATGAGGGAAGAACAAAGCTGCAAAAATTTTATCTTGATGACTTCAGCACTTCCTATCCATCTCCCTTGCAAAGGAGGGAGCATTGAAGTGTTAGCGCCAATAAATCCCAAGTTGCTCTAATAAATTTGGCCACAATATTAAACCTGACTTCACTGACTTGATGGAGAAAGAGAGATGCATGTAGAGTTCAAAAGATTTTCACGCTCACCCCACAAGAATAATCCCCCACGGGGTTAGGGTATCTGAGAGCCCACACGCTCCAATGACATCCATGCGGTGTCAAGAAAAGCTCCCCGTGGATGAACTCTTCCCAATGCCCCCAAGGAGGGTTTACAGGAGAAGAGCTACCAGAGGTAGTCAGGGTAAGAGCTCAGGGATCCCTTTCTTCCCTCTCCTTCCATTCCCAGGGGGCTCAGCACAGTGCCCGGCACCTCGCAGATGCTCACTGAGGACTCTACGTCCAGAGCTAGTCTGGCTGTCCAAGGTTTATCTTCTACTTCCCACTCTCTCTGCTCCAGCCAAATTGGACGACTCCCTTTTCTCATGATGTTGCCTCTGAGCCTTTGCTCACAGAGTTCCCACTGTGAAAGGAGGATGTGGAGACCTGTCCTCTGAGGGCCGTTTGTCTGTGATCCTATTATCTTCCGGCCTGAGCTTCTCCAGTTCATGTTCTATGTTCTTGGGCTCATATACATGTGATTTCTCTTGTAGGGGAGGCTTGTGGAGAGGAAGAATTCTGACTGACTCATCCCCATGTCCCTCTCCATCCGCAGGCTCCTTCCAGTCTCAATCACAGGGTTGGGGGCTAGAAGGGACATAAAGGAGTAGAGGAGACTCCAGGGTCATGACTGGTGGAAAATAGCTGGCCTCAAATTCAGTTTCCAAACCCAGGCCCAGGATTCTTTCTAAAAAGCAACAATCTGCCTCAGAACCTAAGAAAGGACTCATGAATGAATCAATCTGCGACCCCCTCACCCCCCGCTTACTGATTGTCAGATTGGCAATAACAAACGTTTGTTAAGCTCCCCCCAAGACCACGCCGCGGTACTAAGCCCTGCCTGGTTCACTAATTCAGGGTGGACGGGGTCCCTGCCTTCTAATGAAGTGAGACCAAGCAGAACAACAAGGGTCAAGAATAAATAAATTATCTGAATGAGGACGTGCAAGAGTGAATGAAGCAATAGCATTTATTCAACTGACATTTATGAAACCCATGCTGGGCGCCAGAACTAGGAAAACAAAGAAGGAAATTAAGGTACAGCCTTTGAGCTTAAAGTCCGTGAGCGATGAGAAAACATTTACACAGACAGGTGTAACGGCTATTAAGACATTAGGCCCACAAAGTTTACAAAGCACTCTTGATAAACAAGAATTTATTAATCCATCAGCAAGCATTTATGAAGCACCTACTGTGTGCCAAGCACTGGGGAATGAAGCAATCTCTACTTGCAACGAACTTACCCTCTAATCAGAGGAACAATTTCTTCCTAATTAGACTATCAGGGAGAAGGTTTTCTTCTTTCCAGCCCTATTTTATGGATGAAAAAACAGAATCTGAGGGACGTTCATTTGCCCAGAGTCTCTTAGCCAGCATCTGAGGCAGGGTTCACAGCTAAGGCTCCTGACTTCAGGTCCCATACTTACTCACTAAAACCATGCTGACCTCTTCTATTTATTTATTTGTGGTTGGGGGCAGGGGGAAATACCAGTTAACCCTTTCTGAAGCCACCTTAAATCGTCCCCTGAGCGATTTGTATTCATTTTGTCCATGAGGATTACAGGACAGATTGTAGAGTGCTTCAGATGCTCTATGGAAAAGCACTTCATAAAAGTGGATTATTTTTACTGTGAATTCTGAACTCTGAAAGCTCTCTGTAAATAATACATTAAATTTATAGCTTCCAGATTGGAAAGCATTTTACATACATCTCCCGCGTGCTGAGCTAAGAACTAAAGATATTACATCTATTTTACAGATAAGTTGCTTCCCCAGTGTTACACAACTTAGTAAGTGGCTACTTTCCAACTGGGATCTCTGCGAACTCTAAATCAAGCTAGCTCTCTTCCATCTAGGGGTTCTTAACCTGAAGTCCATGATAATATAGAGAGACAAAGAATTTTAATATAACTGGTTTCCTTTGGGATTTAAAAACATTGTTCTAAGAAGAGGTCCATGGACTTCACCAGACTACCAAAGGGGTCAATGACACAAAATTAGTGAAGAATCCCTGCACCACACCAGTCTGCTTCTAAAATTAAAGCGGAAATTTGTTTAACGTGTATAATCCATCTTAAGGGAGGGTACAGAGCAGGAAGGGAGGGAGAAAAATTAGACCTCAAAATTTTACAAAGATGAATATTGAAAACTATCTTTACATGGAATTGGAAAAAATAAAATATCATTAAGCAGGAAAAATTAAATTTAATTTTTTAAAATTAAAATCAATCTTATTTTTAAAGTGATGCTCTCTGTAAATCATTCTATAAATCAACAATTTATTAAGCCCCCACTGTGTGACGGACACTGTGCTAAGTGCTAGATAATCCCTATCTTTAAGGAACTTACAGTTTAATGAACTGTGGAATACATCAACAATATCTTGTATTTTCATAGAGTTTTTTTAGAATTTGCAAAGCCCTTTTACAAATACTGTGTATGATCCTAAAGATAATCTTTCTGTGAGTGCAAGGCTTTGGGGACCCATTTTCCATAGGAGATGGAACCTTGGAGAGATAAGATACATAAGGACACAACAAACAGAGCTGGCCACTTATCCATTTGGAACCAACTTGGACAGTATTTTATCATGGAATCTAGGAGTGGATTATGAGCAGGAATTACTCTTTATTTTGGTTTGGCTTATTTTAGTTTGATTTTTATTTTAATAATCCTAGAGTAAGAGGTTGAGCTTTGATCTTGTGACTCCTGTATTCATTTTTGGAGCCAGAAGCAACCTTAGAGATCACTTCATCCAAGACCCTCATATTGCAGGTGAGGAAAGGGAGACCCATTCCGAAGCAACATGTCATTAAGTTGTTAGTGAGTGAGCTAGAACCCAAACCCAAGTTTCCCAACTTCCCGATCCTGGGCGCTTTTGTTACCTGTTCTGTGTTGTCACTGGTTGAACACCCAGTTCACTTGCTAGGACACCGTGAGGCTTCTTGTGAAGATTTTAAATGAGCCAGCACGGATACCCAGTTGGGGAGATCCAATGCAAAGCTGAGAGCCAAAAGACAGATTCTAGATACAACCGGTCGCTGGGCTGCAGACAGGGGAAAGGAGCAGAAATTGAACCCTTCTAAAAGAAAGTGCTGAGCAAGTTTCAGAATCCAAGCTTAGCAGCAGCACCAAATAAAATTAAAAGCAAAATGAATGGGTTTCAGGATCATGGCTATTTCCATAAATAGCTCGCATATTTTTTGAGGGTCTGTCTGTTTTCTGCATGAGCAAAGAGCTACTTCAGTCATTTTAAAACTTTCCGTGTCAGATAAATACTAAATACTGCAGCTTATATGGGATTAAAATGTCATGATTATTTCTTGCTAATGCAAATCATCTTTGGAAATAGCTTTCTGCATCAATGGTTTTAGCTTTAAAAAGACAATTATTTTAATTATGTCAAAAGTGAGTATTTTCAAAGTACATATCAAAAATGTATGTTGCAGGTAGCAATCCTGATCTCAGACAAAGCAAAAGCAAAAATATATCCAATTAGAAAAGATAACCAAGGAAACTACATTTTGCTAAAAGGCACCAGTGATAATGAAGTTAAATTTTTAAAAAATTATAGCAAGTTTCTCTCTTAAAAGCCTCATTTCTCAAATATATAGAGAACTGAGTAAAATTTACAAAAATAAGAGCTATCCCACAATTGATAAATGATCAAAGGATATGAGCAGGCAGTTTTTAGAAGAAGAAATAAAAGCTATCGAATCATATGAAAAAATGTTTTGAATCGCTACTGATTAGAGCAATGCAAATTAAAACAATTTTGAGGTACACCTTATACCTATCAGGCTAGCTAACATAATAAAAAAGGAAAATGATAAATAGTGGGAAAACAGGGACACTAATATGCTGCTAATGAAGTTGTGAACTGGTCCAAATCTTCTGGGGAACAATTTGAATGTATAACCAAATGACTAGAAAACCCTTTTACTCTTCCTATCCTTCTCAATGTCTTAAAATCCATCTTGTGATAGGACCATTCAACTGAAATCCTCTCAAGGTTTTCAGTGAGCTCGTGACTATGAATTCCGATGGCCCTGAACTCTTGGACCTCACTTGCAGCTTTGAGTGCTTTTTCCCAGTTTCCTTTGCTCCTTCTCCCTTGAATCCCAACCCTCCATCTTGGAGCTTCTCTTCATCTCCCTCTATACTCTTGTTTTGTGACCTAATCCTCTCTCATCTATTCCATCAGCATCTTTACACAAATGGTTCTCCAGATTATGTATCCAATCTTAACTCTTTCCTAGGCTCCAGTCCTACATCAGTATCGGTGAACTTGAAGGTCCTGGGAAACTTCTCCTATACAAGGGGAGACCATCATCCATTTCCCAATCCTGCCCCCTCCTTCAGATGCCCACTTCTGCTGGGGACATTACTGACTTCCCGGTCAGCCACATTCCCCTCTCCCTCCTCTCCTTTGAGAAACTTTCCCTGATTCTTTGCAAACATTGTTCTTCTCTCTCAACTTGAATTTATTTAGGTGTACACATTTGCAACCAGTAAAACATAATCTCCAGGAGGGAAGAATAGCTTACATTTTCATTCTTGTGGATCTAAAGGCTAACAGGGACCTTGTTCATTTTTTATAAGACTTGTAATTTCATTATTTTAGAGAACGCCTACATAGGTCATCTTGTGCTCTGAAACATATATTCTTTGGTTGCTGTCCTTCATTTTTGAAGAAAACCAAAATGACATCACTGTGTTAGATCAAGTTATAGGTGTCCATCTGGGGCTGATCAGACAACACGAGCGCAGAATGCTCTGCCACAGGTCGGACACATAGATATAGAAAGGGAGATGGCTGCTAAACAATGGATTAGCGAGACAGAGAGACAAAAAGTAGCCACTGCTCTGAAGGATCTTGCGTTCTATTTTTGAACAACATGTACACAGATAAGTAAGTTACGGGAATTAAATAAATAAACAAATAAATGTTATCATATATACATAAATTTACTTGTCTGTGTACATGCATAAGTAAATTAAATAAGCAAACAAGTAAATATATATGATATATATTATTTACTTATCTGTGTACATGTATATGTGTGTATATACATATATATTGTGTCTATACACTTACACACATGTTACAGGAGTGTCACCATATTGAGCTTTTGAGCAGGCAGGTACCAGACCTTCTTAACTGCCCCCACTTTTTGTAGACCAGCGTTTTCCTCACGGGTATGATTTTCCCTTTAGTCACTGCCTCAGCCCTTCTAGCCAAAGGAATCACTTTTCCTTCAAATGAAGACATGGGAAAATGGCAGGGGTTCATCTTATTGGGGTACCCACCTCAACAACCTCAAAGCCAGGTTAGCCAGAAGCTGCTGTCATGCTCAAACAAGACATGATGGTCTTGACTTGCAAGTGCTTGGGTTTAGGAGAGACGGGGCTGTGCAAAGACATCAGCCTCACTCTCTCCAGAGCCCTCCGGATCTGGTGGAAAGATTCTAGGATGACTGGAAATGGCTCCTGATTCAGGAGGAGAAGTTGGTCCTTTTAAATCCGGTTTGTCTTCTCAAAAGAATCAATCTGGGAGGGAGAAACCCTCTGGGTTTCTAGCTAGAAACAACTAGTATGTACACTGTGAGCCATCAAAGCCCAGTGGCCAAGTCGGGCCAGTCATTGAGACTCAATGAGAGTTGGGTCCCTTTAAGCCAAGGTGCTTTATCGAAGCCTGGTTCTCCAGAGCTATGTTTCAAGAGTGCTCAATGAAAGCCTTGCATATTTTTGTCTGGAATGCCAAGCGATCCCTGGGTGGGAGGGCAGAAGGAAGGCCAGCATGTGTCCTAATCCCTCTCCACCTTTCGGTGAGGAATGTGAGGGATTTCTCACCAAAATGATCTGGAGTTTTGGCGCTACCAGGGAAGACATAACAAGCTGGTGTTGTGTTTCCAAAGGTGGAGTGGACTCTCTCTGAGGCTGAATGATGTAGGAGAAAAGATCCCTCAGGACTTACTCATCCTGCTCCTCAGAGTGGCCTCTGGCCAGCCTTCTACTCTGAGGAGAAGGAAGAAGTAACTGGGGGCGCAAATTTTCCACAAACGCCATCCCAACCCAAATTGCCTTCATTGCTAAGAAAAGGAAATGGCTTTTCTCCAGTTATTTTTATCTGTTCTCAGAGAAAATTCGGAGAGTTTGTCACTGTCTCCTGGGTCACAAATTACCCTGAAGAAATAAATTTGTATGTGGGAGAGGGAGAGAAAGGGTAAGTATCACAAAGCCAACAAGTCACCAGCTTCTGAGTGCGAAATGTCAACCCTCCTTGTTCTTAAGCGAGTGAGAAAAGCAGGTTTGGCGTCTCTGATTTACCCAAATAGAACAGGCTCCCCGGGTTCAGCTTCTCCACGGGCGCCTGCCAAAGCTGCAAAGATGCCAGAGCCAAAGAACTTGGAGAAAACAGACACTGCTCCAGAGCGACCATATGCTCCTCATGAAATTCAGCACTTCAACATATGGATCGAAAAGCAATTAAAAACAAGAGCTTCGAAGCAAAAACAGCAAACACCAAGGAGCTTGTGGGGTTTCTCTTCAGGAATTCTAGGCTTCAGCTTCAGTATGGACCCACTCCCCTCCAGCCAGCCTTGAACCCTTACCCTCTTCAAGTCCTAGGCAGTTAGACTGTGCATTGTGCTGGTGGAATCAAGAATTCACAGTTTGGGAGTTGGAAAGGACCTAGAGGTTTACCCCATCTCAGTGGGGTGTGGATAGAG
Organism: Sminthopsis crassicaudata; assembly: GCF_048593235.1. Lineage (NCBI taxonomy): Eukaryota > Metazoa > Chordata > Mammalia > Dasyuromorphia > Dasyuridae > Sminthopsis > Sminthopsis crassicaudata. The sequence goes on along the minus strand of NC_133622.1, from coordinate 6,272,614 downwards.
CCCTCTCTCTGGATTTCAGAAAACCCAAATTCAAATCCTGCCTCAAAGCTGCATGGCCCTGCCCAAGTCACTTGACTTCTGTCTCCCTCAGTTTCCTCATGTGTAAAAAAGAATCACTGCTACATCTGTGCTATACAAACACTAGCCATAAATGTCATCAGCAGATGATGGCTAGCCATCCCCCCTCCATTGGTAGAACATCCTTCCTCACCTTAAAGCAAAATCCCACTTCCTTCTGGTCACCTATATTTACCAAGATATTCTTTTGCAACCGTTCCCAAGCTTTTCTCATATACTGTCTTGGAATCACTAGTTTACTTAAAGACTCAAATCAAACACCAGCTTCTGAGTCAAGTTTCTCTGGGTCCTTCCTATTCCCTCACCCCCAAGTACTTTGTATCTGTTTTGTATGTTTCTGTACAGGTGCTCATTTTCTCCCCTTAAAAAGTCACCTCCTTAAAGATAGGTACAATTCTGATTTTTGTCTCTGTGTGTCGAAGGGGATAATGGGAAAACTGGATCTGTGTCCCCAAGAGATCAAAGAATCTTTTTTGTGGTGACAAAGAAGTGGAAACGAAGGGATGCTCATCACTTGAAAAATGGATGAAAAAAACTTGTGATATATGATTGGGACAGAAGGCAATTGAGCTGTAAGAAATAATAAGCAGGATGCTTTCAGAAAAATTTAGGAAGACTTATATGAACTGACCCAGAGTGAAGAACAGAACCAGGAGAAAATGTACACAGGAAGCAATTCTGTACAATGAAGAATTGTAAAAGACTTCGCTATTTTCAGCAATACAATGATCCTAGACGACTGTGAAGGATCCACAATGAAAAATGTTCCCCCCCTCCAGAGAAAGAACTGGTGGAGTCTGAATGCAAATCAAAACATATTTTCTTTAAAACTTTATTTTTCTTTTTGTTCCTGTTTTTTCTGCAAGAGAGACAATATGCTATCTTTTATGCTTTTTATGACTTCACATGTATAATCCATAACAAATTGTTTGTCTTATGTATTGGTCAGCCTGCCATGGGGGGGAGGGGGAAGGAGGGGAAAAGTTGGAACAAAAAGTTTTGCAATTGTCAATGCTGAAAAATTACCCATGCATATAAAAACTACAAAAAAAAAAGTTTTATAAGTGACACATCCAAAAAAAAAAAAAGTGTCTTCTCCAAGAGAGGGCAGAGGAGGGAAGGAGAGAATTTGGAGCTTAAATTTTTTTAAAGGTTAAAAATTATTTTTACATGTAATTGAGGAAAAAATGGAAAATAAAATTAATCCTTGTTAATGGACTAACCATCCTTTTCAACTAGATTATTAGTTCTTTGGGAGTGTTTTCATATTTCCTATATCTTTATTATCTTCCATAATCCTCCCCACCCCTACATACACACACAAAGAAAATATTTAATAAGGAAGAACATAAACTGGCACTTATTCTATAGAGGACATTAAGATTTGAAAAGGACTTTGCATGCATTATCTAATCTGAATCTCACAAGATCACATAGAAGTAGGTGCAAAAGATATTAAGCTCCCCATTCTGCAGGTGAGCAAACCAAAACAAGCTGGCTTGTGATATATTTTAATGTGCTTCTGGGCTGCTGAATGCTTTCGAATGCACGATCTCACTTGAATCTTACAACAACCACGTGAAGAAAGGCAATCCATACAATTATTCCCTTTTTACAGATGAGAAGCGAGAACCCAAGACCATTCTCCAGATCAAATACTGGCAAAGCAGGATCCCAAACCAGATTACTCACACTCTCATTCCAGTGCACTTTGGACTCAACCGCCTCTTTAATTAAAGGGAAATAGGGCAAGTTACTCATGAACACCTTTCCCTGGGGCTCATAATGGTAGTGCAAGCTCCTCGAGGGCGGAAACTCTTATTATTTTTGAATTTTCCACCTTCAAGGGCTAGCATGATGCTCGGTATGAAGTATACGCTTAGTAAATGGTTATTGAATTGAATTAAATTAAATGGAGCTGCCCTTGGATTCTTGAAGACTAGGAGCATATTACTTCTGCCTGCTGAGCATTCGCCTCTCATGGAGAGGCTTCTCGCCAACAGGTTGAACCCTTAGTGATAAACTTTGGGCTCTACAATTACCGGAGTCAAACTCACAAAGGGATTGCTAGAGATGTGGAATTATCCATCTTCAGTGAGGCATAAAAAAGGGGAGTCCATGAAGATCCCGAAGCAGAATCGTCACAAGAACTCACATTTCTCTAATGCTTTAGGATTCACAAAGCAATTTCATCCCCACAGGTCAGGAATTAGGTGCTCTGAGTTTTTTATCCTCACTTTGTAGATGAGGAAATTGAAGCAGAGTGAGGTTAAGTCTTTTATTCATGGTCACATAGCTAATAAATCGAGTCAGTGTTTAAAATTCTGCTGAACAGTGACCCTGACATGTCATAGATCTAAAAAGAAACAATTGCCAGGGAGTTTAAGACAGTGACAAATAAAGAATTGATCACAAACATGTATTAGGTATCTGTAGATACAGATATGAGTACCAGGTGTCCATAGTGTTACTTGAACACTCCTGGAATTACTTGACCTAATCTCTATCCCAGGACGTCCCCACGATGAACAAAATGCTCTGCGTTGAACGGATCCACAAGAAAATACATGAACAGCTCTTCCATGTCTATGGAATGCATGGATATAATTACTGACGTAGACTGATTTATTTGTATTTGTTAAATAATTTGGCTAAGCAAACTCCATCAGATTAAAGGTGTTTCCCTCATGTCATTCTTGACAAACAGACACGTGAGCTGATGGGCAGATCTTTAAGTTATTTGGGGATTTCAATGGATCTGTAATCTGATGAATAAAGCTTCTTAGCCACCAATTCATTCCTTCGCATCTGGGCTTCTTGTCCATTTTCTTCCATAAATCCTCCACAGACGATTTTAGTTCTTTTGATATTCTGTGATTCCAAGGTCATACATGGATCATCTATCGTTTGCCCCTGCTCTTGTTACATGACTGGCCCACCTTTTCTTCCTGCCATATGTGTCTTTGATAATATCTTTTGTGCCCTTTCTTGCATATGAGCCCCATTTAGTAACATGCTATAATCAGTACCTACAAGATGCTTTTCCATTGCCTTTTAGGTCCTCTGAAATTTAGATTTTTCTGAGTTCATGATATTTCATAAATTGAAGCCTGATTGCGCCATCGGAAGATATGAGTATTTTAGAAATATATGGCTCTGGCAGCAGTTTGGGATTACTAAAGCACTGTGCTATTTTCCCAAAACAACCCGGCCTACTTTCCAATTAATTCTGGATCCAGTTCGTTGTTTATCTGTAGTGCTTCTCCGTGATGTATTATTGATGGAATAACTCGGTGAGCTGCCCATACAACTACACGTCAGCACCCCAGGAGTAGATTTTCTCTCTTTTTTTTCCTTCTGGGTTAATAGAGAGACCATGGATCTCATTGAAAATGCCCAGTAGAGTTCCTGGATCCAAGCGATTCAGTAGATGTCGTGCAGAAACAGGGTCATCTGGAAAAACTTCACTATTCCAGAGTCTCTCTTCTCCATGAACTTCCGTGAGTGACAGTAACTGCCAACCCCGGTTTCTACTTCCTTCCCTGTTTTTACAGATGCTAAGAATGGTCCATGCACATCACGAAAGCTTTCGTGGTATCACCTGAGAAGAAAAAGGGCGACCTTCACAAACTAATTTTGTGGCAGGCTGCCTCTTCAGAGGTGCAGAATTAACTGACAGGTACCAAGAATATGACATCCTGCTGTGTTAATTATTTTTTAATTTTAACTCAGTGGAAAAACACACAGTCCACGTAGCTCTTCTCCAAGGTTAGCAACCCATTATGATGAGGAGGTTGTCCTTCATACTGGAAGAGGACAAAAATGAGATCTCTGTGTGAGATGATATAAGACTGCTGTGGCCACCGGGATGAATTTGTTCAATGATGTTCTGAATATTAATATCAGATAGTGAAAACCAGGCTGTGCTCACACTAAAGGCTATTTCAGGTAATCGAAGGAGTGCTTTGCTTTCCACCAGTTCTTTTCACTTTGTTCAGATGAGCAATTATTGCATTTTGGTTTATTTTTTATTCTGGCTTCAGGGCCATTTACTCATTTTGTAAAAATCTATGGAAAATACAAAAACCGAAATTCACTGGTGACATTTGAAAGTGCCTGTCAGAGTCACTGTCCCCTTAAGATCTGATTGATGAAGGGCACATAGGGCACCTCAGAAGTAGAGCAGGGTCAAGGGGATGAGAAGCCGAGGGCCTGCAAAGCCTGGCCAAGGCCCGTCTCAGCTTACTACCCACGCCATTCCGAAACTGAGAGATGGAGCAGAAAACTTGGAGAAGGGAACTCGGGGCTGCAAAGTAAATCTGGGTTATCTGGAGCCCACAGAATGCAGGATCTGGGGATTTTCTCATTTTTCTCATCAAAATCAGGTTCTGATTTCTTCTTTCCAAATGAATGAGGAAAAATGGGGAAGTTTGTTGAGGAAATAAAAATGAATTTTCCTTCCATGGCACCCAGGGAGCTTCTGTGAAGTCAGAACTTGAAGAGGAAGCTTGATATGGCTGCCTTGGGTCCTTCTTTCAGTGATTCAGGGAAATTTCCTCCCAGGAGCCAGAGTCAAGAGCCAGTCGTGATCTATCCCTGCGTCTGCAGCAAGTACTCGACAAGGCCCAAGATTCCATTAAATTGAACATTCATTTTCTTAGGCACCTGTGAGCCAGGCCCTGCACGAGGGACTGTGGGAACACTGGGTTCGAAGGGCGCCGCCTGATGGCCCCAGGCTTGCCTCAGAAAGTAAGAGAGTAACCTGACCAGGCGAGATGGGTCCAGACCATGAAGCGCCTTCACCCAGAGTCCCATCTCAACTCAAATGCTCAGAGTCCGGAGACCTGGGATCAAATCCCAACCCCATCATTTACCAGACTTGTGACTGGCATACCACTCAGTGTCTTTGAGTCTTGACTTTCTCTTCTGTAAAATGGGCTTGTAACTGTCCCTGCCCTTCATCTTCCCTGAGCCACTGAGAGGAAGCACTTGGCAAACCTTACAGTGCCACGGGACTGGGATATGTTATCATTAGGCTAAATGGCACTGCAGGACTCTTTTTTACTGACATTTTCTGGTCCTGCGATTCTCTCTGTCCTCCTCCCTATGAAGTATACGCTCCCATTTGCCCTTGAAACGAATGCACTTGATGTGGTTAACTCATCCCTCCCTGTCAGACAGCGTGCTTATCAGGGAGGACATAAGCAGCCCAAGAGTAATGCCTTCTGACAGCGCCGGGCCCGGGGGCTCCCCCGGCTCACTTGGTGAATTCGAGTTTCTGGCCAGCTGGGCCCCGGGGACTCCAGAGAGAGGTTCCTTGTGTTCGGGGGGCAGCAGGGCTGCCGTCCCCACCCATCCCAGTCAGGACCGCGGGGCAGGCGAGGGACGCCCTAACCAAACGCCACAGTTGGCGAGGGGACCAGAGAACAGAGCCTGGACTTACTGCTACGCCCATCTGCAAATCCTCAGCTGCCTCTAACAGCTCCATGGTCAAAACGATGCCGGGGATAGTCAATAATCAATAATCAAATGTCACCGGAAGGAACTTGAGAAGCTGGAATGTAGACTTAAAAGATCTCAGGAACCTTAGAATCGAGAACATTAAGTTCTTTGAAGACAAAAGATCACTAAATATCTATGTTAGGTCCGACCAGGGTCTAAGATGATGGCTGGCAAATAGTAAGTGCTTACTGAGTGCTTGTTGATTGCTTTATTGATTCATAATATGTAGAATGGCAGTGTTGGAAGGGATCGTAAAGATCATCTCTTTGGAAGTCTAGTCATCTCTCCTTAAAATAATATTTTAAATATTTTTTAGAAATACATAGGATTAAGTCACTTAAGCCCAATTGCCTCACAAAAAAAGTAATAAAAAATGCATAAAATTACAAAGAAAACAATCTATGAAAATGCCATAAACTCCTTGTTTGATGAAAGTATCTTAAATCTGGGGCAACAGGAAAAGACAGAGTGTCTAAGAGCCCCCAAAACTGACACATGAATATTAATGAGAACACAAGAGGCCGACAGCCTCCCGGGAGAGACGAGATGGACCCGAATTCCACGTGTGTATTTATTAATAGATATTGTGTAAATAAAATAAAGGCCGACACGTTTGCCTGGCACCCTGATTCACAACTCTAGCAGTCCTTAACTCAATATCCAGTCAGCTCCCCAACGTCTCCCACACTATCACTCCCTTTCTCCTCACTTTAAGAGTCTCTATCCTGCTGGAGCCCATTAGTCCTTCTCCCCTAGACTCCTGAAACAGCCTCCTAGTTGTTCTCCCTGTATCCAATCTTTCCCCAATTCAATTCGTGCTCCACAAAGCGGTCAAACGGATCCTTCAAACAGGTTTTACCTCGACTTAAATGTCCCATCTCTCCCGGGAGACAGCGCAAATCCCAGGAGCCTCAGCCTCCCCTTTCCCGTCTCATTATAAGGTCTTTCTTTGTACTATATTCTCCATGGCTGACATGGTGGACTCCCTTCCTCTGCGTGGGTTCCCCTTCCCCACCTTGTGGAATCCCTGGGCTCCTTGGAAGCCTAGCTCAGCAAAAGCATGCTCTGTCTCCTCCCAGTCGTCCGCACCCTCTCCCTCTTGAAATGTCATTGATTTGTGCGGACTTTTAAGTTACTTAATCATATAGTTTCCCCAGTATAACATAAGCTCCTTGATGAAAGGGACTTGCCACTTTTATCTGTTTATCACCAGAAAAGTGCCTTGGACACCATGGGTCCTTAACAGATTTTTTAAAATTTGACTAGAATCATATCAAGACCAATCTTAGTGGGCTAGAAAGGGATGGTTTTCAAGTATGAGAAAAGAGCAAAGCGGAGTGGAGGTTAAGACTAATTAAGACTAACACTATTTCACAAGACTGTTGAGTGTCAAATGATGCAATGTGTGCTAAATGCTCTGCTATGTGAATGTGACCAGAGGCAGGTGGGCGACTCAGGGCCCGAGTCAGGGCTCGGCCTTAGACACTTACTGGCTGTGGGGCCCTGTCACCTTACTAGCATTAATCCACCAGAGAAGGAAATGGCGACCCACTCCAGAACCTTTGCCAAGAAAACCCCATGGACGGTATGGCCAGACACGGCTGAAATGAGAGCAATTACTGTTATTTGACCACATTGAAGGCCAGACCCCTTTCTCCAGGGGTCCCCATGGGGGAGGAACAAAGACGGGAAGGGGGGAGAAAGAGGAGGATGGGAAGAAATCCAGCTGCTCCGTCTGCCCTTTATGGGGTCATCTTCCATATTCGGGTGACCTCTGCCCCTGGTTCTCCCATTGTGGCTGCTTTCTGGCTTTATGAATCCTCCAGAGCTGACCCCGTAAAAATGTCCAGTCCCTAAGCAAGTACACAAGTGAGTTCATGGAGGAAGGGAGTATACAGCTTTATAGAGCAAAGGCTTTGCCTCAGCAATCCCTCATCAAATGAGTTCACAGCTTCTTTTTTAAAATTCTTAATCTCATACCCCTTTTCCCCAGCTAAAAAAGTCAGGCTGAACTTGGCCATGGCCCTGGGGCGGGGATGTGTGGATGAGCATCAGAGAGAGACCATTCTGGGAGAACTGTAGAAGTCTGGGAAAAGCAGAGACCTTAGAGGCCATCTAGCCAGCGGGCCTTCTACTTCTTTAAGTCGTGGACCCCTCTGGTCGCCTGTGAAGCCACAGGGCCCCCTCTCAGGACAAACTTGGCTGGTTGACTTAATAACTGAAGAATATACTTAGAGGGAGTGAAAATAAAGATTTTTGTTAGGATTTTAATCATCCAAGTCCCAGGAATTCCTGAAATCTGCCCACAGGCCCACTCCAACTTGCTCATTTACCAAAGAAAAAGAATGAGGTGACAAAGTTTGTCAAGCAGATCTCACTTCTCCCGAGTCCCCGTGCTCGTCCTTTACATGTGAAGGTTGGAGCAAGGTGAACAAAGCCTCCCGGTAAGGAAAAGCAAAGCTGCCCTTCTTCGGACATCCATTCAAATGAGGGCCTTGGAATCCAGCAGCCCCATCTACTTTTTACAATCCTCTGATTTTCCTGGTACCCTTTTTTGATCCTAACCAACTCAGATGCAGCCATCACTTAGGGAAGTGACTCCAGCTAATCCCAAGGTCAGCATGTTCTCCCCGAGATTTCTTACCTGGTTTGTTGCATAAGAGTTAAAAGAACCCTTAGGCCACAGGCTTCCAGCTTTCGAGGCTGGAAAATAGTCCTTGCCCCATTTTCCAAGGAGGGGACGTGATAAGGCTGTGTGCTATTTAAAAGGCTGTTTAACATTCTCTGAAAGTCCCCTTCACAAACCGGGGGAATCGGCTGCGGGAGAAGCTCTCAGATGACATTTGTAGCCAGATGCTCGGGCAGAAAGGGCTGCATCTTCTATACAACTCAGGAGTTTTCCAATAATCGTTAATAATGAGCCGCTTTCCCCCTCTCCTTCCACCTCCCCCCTCCAGGCTTGCTTCGGCTGAATCCCTTTATCTCCCCCTCTTCCCTTGGCTATTTCTGCCAAAGCCAGCCAAAAAGATCCTGAAGTCTCTTCTCTTTTTCTTTTCTTAAATAAAGCGACAAGGTCACTTTGAGGCGGCTCTGAACTGCTGAGTAACAGGCCACCTCAGAAGCGTACTCCGACAATCGGTCTTCTTTCATTCCCCTTCCCGGCACGAGGGGCTCCTGCGAAAAGTCCTCAAGTCTTTTTTATCATTATGTATAATCCTAGTGCGGCTCGCTCGATGACTGTTTAGTGTCTGTCTTGTCTATCCCGTGTCTGACAATTAGGAGGCATTTGATGAACGTTTGTTCATCCCGACAAGAATACCAAAGCATACTAGTGTTGTTCAAATGTACCTAAAGGATCGGCTAGTTTACCTCCTCTTTAAGACCCATTTTATAGATGGGTAAACCTAGCCCAGAAGTCCCCCAGCTAAGTGGTGATAGGGCTGACCCAGACGTGGTTCCTCTGTTCCAGGGCTCTTCAGCACCCCCCACGATGTCTCTGATTTTCAGGTCTGGTGCCCTTTCAGAAATCCAAGACAACATATGTGAGCAATGCTAGTTAACATTTATGTAGTGTGCCGCTGGGATATCCCCATTGACTCTGATAGCATCAGTTCCTCTGCACAATAGCATTGCCTGGGCAGATTCAAAGTCTGACTACTGGGGAAGGGGAAATAATACAGCTGGAGCCAAACCAAGGAGGCTGCCCCTTCTTTGCTTCCAGCTCACCCCTTCCCTAATACAAGACATGGCGTGACTTCTGAATCAGCCGAAGGGGGAGTCACTCAGAGTCACTGGCCTAAGTCGAGCCCTGAGAAGAAAGCAGGAGCTGCAGGTTCCCTGGGCTTTGCACTGGAGGTTGTCTGGAGGGAGGAGGCTCTGCAAGGCAGAAGGACAGAGCTCCCTGCACAGGGACGGAAGCCTCCGTGTAGCTGGAAGGGCATCCCTGGGCTCTGGCTCTTGCCCAGACGCAGCACGAGGCCCATCGCCTTTTTATCCAACGGTATCTGGGAGCACAGAGTGATTAATAATTTACAGAGCCCTGGAGTACTTTTCCATTAAGGTCCACGTAGGAGGGAGAGAGCGAGAGTGCTCCTGACAAGGTCAGGAGGCTTTGAGCATCTCCACTCTCCCCTGAACCCCTTCTTGGTCACGAGGGACACCGAGGGTTTGGAGTCCCAGGGAGGTAAGGGAGGGGGATTCAGAACAGCTAGTCTCATCGCCGGAAATATTCTTGTCGAAACAACTAAAAAAGGGGAAGGGAGGCTCAATTAAGTGAACAGATACTTAAAGTGCCCAGAATGTGTGAGGTGCCATGCTGTAGACATCAAAATAGAATGAATGGAACCTCGCTTTTCTTATCTACAAAATGGGAATAATAATATCTACAAGACTGCAGGAAAGTACTTCATAAAACTTACAGCATTACAAGGATGTGAGATAATATGATTAGTCTTATTTTTGTTTTGCTTTTTTTGGCTGAGGCGATCGGGGTTAAGTGACTTGCCCAGGGTCACACAGCCAGGAAGTGTTCAATGTCTGAGGTCAGATTTGAACTCAGGCCCCCTGACTTCAGGACTTGTGCCCTATCCACTGCACCACCTGGCTGCCCCTGATTAGTCTTATTTTACCAGAGCCAGTTAGGAGACATAATAAATACAGTTCTGAATTTGGAGTCAGACCCACACTAACAGGGTGATCTTGGGCTTCCCCTGCCTCAGGTTATTCATCCGAAAAGTGGGGATAATAGTAGTATCAATCTCCCGTGGTTGTTGGGAAGGTCAAATCAGATAAAGTTTGCAGAGCATTTTGGAAACCTTAAAATGTTATATAAGCAGTAATTGTGAGTATGATTATTAACTATTATTTTCTAGATGAGGAAACAGGTTTCAGAGAGGTTAACTGATTTTCCCATGGTCACGTATCTAGTGAAACGGAATCAGATGCAAAAGTCATCCTACATGTCTCCTGAGTTCAAGTGACTTCAAGTCTTTTCACTACAGTATATTGTTTTTAATTTTCTCTAATCAAATTAAATTAATAAAAATAATTAATTAAATTTAAAATAAAATTAATCAAATTAAAAATCCCAATCATGGTCCACAAATAGGACTATTCTTCGCCACCTCTACTTAACTTCTCAATAAAATGTCAACTCCTTGCTTTTGGTCTTTGGTGAGCTATTGCCCAGTACAGAGCTTTACAAACAGTAGGCATTTAATAATGCCTCATGAATCTTTCATTACTGAATACAAAATTTACAACAAAGACATTGCTCTCAAAGAGCTAGCAATCCAGTGAGGGGAAGTTGCCCAATGGAAGTACAAAACTGCAAAGGACAGATCTTGGCTATATGGCTGAAATAATTCTAAAATCACCCCTATTTGGTTATGCAGAGAGCCCTGCGGCTTTCTTCCTATTTATTATCCAGCTTCTGGGTAACTGAGAGATTTAGACAAAAGATACATCAACTTTATCTTCTTAGGATGTTCTTCCATCCCTTCCACCTCCTTAATTCTTTTCACCACCACCACCACCACCACGAAAGAAAGAAAGAAAGAAAGAAAGAAAGAAAGAAAGAAAGAAAGAAAGAAAGAAAGAAAGAAAGAAAGAAAGAAAGAAAGAAAGAAAGAAAGAAAGAAAGGAAGGAAGGAAGGAAGGAAGGAAGGAAGGAAGGAAGGAAGGAAGGAAGGAAGGAAGGAAGGAAGGAAGGAAGGAAGGAAGGAAGGAAGGAAGGAAGAAAAAACTGAGATGTCAGAGTTGTGGGGGGAAGGGAGGATGTTATAGACAATTTGGTTTTTCCATCATTGATTATATATTGAACCCCCTTGATGGGCTCGGTACAATGGAAAACATATATACTCTATGGCCTCTGAGCACTCAAAACTTATATTTTAAGTATTAAGTAAGATGATGGCACATATTAAGGTAGTTAAGCCTTATTAGCCAAAGTATTTAGAGCAATGAGTATGATATGTTGCTTACAAGAAAATAAAATGCTGAAGCAGAATCTATTATGTTTTAGCTGAAGGGGAAAAGACAGGAATAGCAATCATAATTTCAGACAAAGCAAAAGGAAAAATAGTCCTAATTAAAAGAGATGATTGGGGAACTACGTTTTCTGAAAGGTACCATAGACAATCAAGTAATATTTTTTTAATTATAGCAAAAATCTAAATAATTTTAATTATAACTTATAGCAAGTTTCTCTGATAAAGATCTAATTTCTTACATCTACCAGGAACCAAGTAAAATTTATAAAAATAAGAGCCATTCCCCAATTAATAGTCAAAATATGTAAACAGATCATTTTCAAAAGAAGAAATCTAAGTTATTTATAAACATATTAAAATGCTCTGAATTCCTAGTTATTAGAAAAATGCACATTAAAACAACTCTGAGGAACTACCTCCCTATCAGTACCTATAAGGTACTACCTATCAGAAAGGAAAAATACTGGAGAGGAGGAAGAAAAATCAACACACTTACAAACTGTGGGTGGAGTTGGGAACTGGTCCAACCTTTCTACAGAGTAATTTAGAACTGTGGCTATAAAATCGTTGATACTCTTTGACTCACTAGTACTACAGCTAGGTCTGCACCCTAATCAAGGGAAAAGGACCTATATATACAAAATCATTTATAACAGCTCTTTTTGTAATAGCAAAGAATTAGAAATTGAGCGATTCTCATCAACTGGGGAACGCGCACGTTGTAGCGCATGGTTGTACTAATGGAGTACTATTTATGGGAGTACTAATGGAGTACTGATTTTGCTATAAGAAATGACAATGGTAGTTTCAGAAAAAAAAACTTGGCAAGACCTCTATGAACTGATGCAAAGTGAAATGAGAAGAACCCAGAACAGAACTAAACACATTCACAGACAAGACTTGGCTACTGAATATACACTAATAAGATTAGGCTACCCTGATCAATACGTGATTCAAGATAATCCCAAAGGACTCAAGATGAAGAAATGTTTCTACCCCCAGAAAGAGAACTGATGAACTCAACTGCAAATTGAAGTATAATTTTTTTCATATTCTTTCTTTTTTGATTTTTTGTGATATGGATACTTTTCTATGCATAATTTCACACATATAATTAACTAATATCATATTATTTGCCTTCAGTGATAAGGAGAGGATTTGGAGGGCAGGGAAGAATTTGAAATTTAAAATTTAATTTAAAAAGAAAAAATTTTAAATAAATTATTTTTTAAAAGAATGATGATAGTGGAGAAAGATGAATGCTGAAACAGAAAACATCAATTATGCAGATTAAACATAAAAGTGTATCATTTATATACTAGAGAATATATAAATTTAATGTATAAAATACTTTATATATAATGTAAATGACATATACTTTTATATAATATGTAAGAATGACATGATTATATATAATTCCATAGGCACTATGTATATTCTTTTTTGTATAATGTATTAAAAGTGTATAATGAATAATTTTTGAAAGACCCAGTTGTTAAATATATTCTAGGACACCTCTGAAATGAATTTACAGAAAAATAATTAAATTGCCTCTAAGATTATAAAGACTTCCTAGGAGAAGAGAGAGCAGAAGGGAAAGCATCTCTCTGTCTGGAGTGGAACTTTTCAGAGGGAATCGACATAGGCTCCTAATCTAAGATATAATCAAGTAGCTCACAACTCTGAGACGTAAATGTCTGAAACCAGATTTGAAGTCAGGAAAGGTGAGCCTTTCTGACTCCAGGCCTGGTGCCCTATCCACTGAACACCCCAGCTGCCCTTAGGAGAGGAAAATATCAAAGTTCAAATCCAGTTCCTCCAAAAGATAAACAAGGAGGAAAGATAGCTCATACAGAAGTGAGACACGTCTTTGATGAGGGTGAATAGAGCCTGGGAGGAGACAGATGGATCAATTCAGATATTCTGTTGCCCTGGATTACATCCTTTCTGTCTGACAGCGTTCGTGTATGAGCCTCAAAGCTACCTCAATAAGGAGAAATGCAAGCTAAAGTCCACTGCAAATAATCCACAAACTCTTCGATTCCATTTAAAATTAAGTTTCAGGGCCAAGAACAATTGTTTAGGTTGGATATATATAACATGGATGACTATCATTTCTCAATGGTCCCCACCAATGAACACGTGATATGTCTGCCCGGCTGGCAACCAGATCTCTCAGAGTGGGCAAACCTCAGAAGGTGAGCTGGTTTGGAGAGCCAACAGCAAGTCATATATGTCTTCTAAGTTCCTTATAGTCCTGCAGCTGATCTAGAATCTGGGGAATTCAGGATCTTCTGACTCAGATTGCAGCCCCTTTAAAAACCTGCATGAGGTGAAACCAACAGGAAAGGACCCCCACCCCACAAATACCCCCCAAAACGTTAGCTTGTGAATCTCAGGGGAAAATCTCAACCCCTGAGTCCCAGACTCTTCTGCTGTTTTCCTGATGGGATGCTGAAGCCCCCGGACATTCTCTTTGAGCCAGACCCCGGATTGGGAGCCACATTAAGTACGAATTGAACGACGTGCATGTATTCAGCATATAGTGAAATCTTCCAGCACATCAGTCATTCTCTCCTCAGGGAACACTGCTCTCTCTGCATCACTTGCCACGAATGTCACTTGCTTGTTCTTCGGTGACTCCAAACAGATGAATATTTCAGCATTCCCAGGTACTGCCTTACCTAACTTCAGACTTGCCTGAATGTCACACTTTGGTTTTTAAAAATAAACTTCTCTCACCACGCAGGCTGCCAAGGAGGAATCACAGCTTCAAAGCGCCGTTATCTCAGCCAGAAACAAAGTCAGTGGGGCCCTCGTTCCATCTTAGCAGCGATCTTTCTCACATAAGGCTGACTCTGCTCTGAATTCAAAGAGCAACGGGGAGTGAAGAAGAGAGAACGGACCAAACTCTCCTGAAGGGGACGTGATGGCAGAACACTCTGGGGGAGAAATTGGATTCAGATCCTGGCTTTGTGGCTACCCAGTCACATAACCTTGTGCAAAATCCAGTTTTTTTTTTTTATTATTTATTTGTTTGTTTATTAAGTTCCTACTATGTGCCAGGTACCCTGTTGGGAGCTGAGTATTCAGACACAAAATATGAAGCAATCCCTACTCTCAAGAGTCTAAGTGAAGACAGATAGTCTGAGATAGTGAGATTCTCCAGGTGCTCCCAGTAGCCGAGGAGAGAACACTGGCTATAGCAGAGCAACAATACTCCAGAGCCTCCTCCGTGAGATTTACGCCAAGGAGCTTAGCCAAATGATTCATGCTAAGGGGGGGAAAACGAATAAAACGAATAAAAAAAAAATATGGCATGAATTCCAGTAATTGGGAAGTCCATTGTCATAGGCTACTGGATGCTGGAAGGGAAAGCCTCCTCCCCGTGCAGATGGGTGGACGTTAGGGGCAGTCAATCAATGAGTCCTGGGCTGTGACACATCAACAAGTTCACCGTGATTAGGCTAGAACATGGAGTCCCTACAAGGAATTAGTGTGAAATAAAAATAGAAAAGTAAGTGAGAGCAGATTGCAAAAAGCCCTAAATGGTGAACCAAGACAAGACGCGTTAACCATTCCCTACAACATGCCCCGGTGCAGCCAGAAGCAGATGAAAATGTAATTAGGAAATATCTAACAAAATAAGTAAAAATAAAATAGAATACAGATAAGGTTAATATGTGGTTTTTAAAGTTAACATGGATCCTCCAAGGATCCTTCTGTACAGTTTTTATTTGAAACGGATATGAAAATGCCTTGAAACTGAGCCTAAGTTAGAAGGTTTCATTCACTAGTGGGGTTCCCATCATGGGATTTTTATTCAGTCACAGCAAGTCTTGGAGATTATTAATCAAAGTGTGAGAGGTTGGGATCTGCACATATAGAAGAGATGTACCCACCAGAAGGACATTGATTCCTCAAACTATCAAAAAATTGCTTTTTCTAGTAAAGGTGATTCTATCACCTCCTGTGATTGTGACATATCATTGAGAAAATCCCTGGTATTCTTCCCCCCGTGACCCAAAAGATCATGTATTTATCTGTGAAGTTTTATACAACCTACACAATGAGATATTCTCAGTGACTTTTGTTTAAATACAGGATCTGATTGCTTATATCTCTAGGGAACTTGCTCCACCACATGGCTAACTCCCAAACTGGACAAGGGGGAACTAAGACCAAATATGGGAGTGAAAGAGATGGGGAGGGGAGGGAGGAGTGTTTCACTACCAATACTCCCACTGTTTGGTTATAATTATGGTACTATTATTGAAGACATGTCTTTGTATGGTATGATTAGAAAGAACCATTGGATTGTTTCTTACACCCTACCTCTTCTCATCCCTCACCCCAATTCTGCTTCAATTTGTCAACTTCAAGAAAACTTGGGGATGAACCGGTTTTCTACAACCTCAGGTCAAAGCTGTTCATCACGGACGTGGCTCTTCAACAATGAGACGACGCAAACCAGTTCCAATTGTTCACTGATGGAGCGATCCATCTGCAGCCAGAGAGAGGATTATGGGAACTGAGGGTGGATCATAACATAGCACTTTCACTCTTTTTGTTGATGTTTTTCTTGTATTTTGTCTTCCTTCTCAGGTTGTTTTTTCTTTCTAGATCCGATTTTTTTTTTATTCATTTTTCCCTCCCTCCACTCCCTCCCCCCGATGGCAGGTAATCCCATACATTTTACATGTGTTACAATATAACCTAGACACAATATATGTGTGTAAATACCATTTTCTTGTTGCACATTAAGTATTGGATTCTGAAGGTATAAGTAACCTGGGTAGATAGACAGTAGTGCTAACAATTTACATTCGCATCCCAGTGTTCCTTCTCTGGGTGTAGTTATTTCTGTCCATCATTGATCAACTGGAAGTGAGTTGGCTCTTCTTTATGTTGAAGATTTCCACTTCCATCAGAATACATCCTCATACAGTATTGTTGTTGAAGTGTATAGTGTAGATCCGATTTTTCTTGTGCAGCAAGACAAGTGTATAATTTTCTACACATATATTGGATTTAACATATATTTTAACTTATTTAACATGTATTGTACTACCTGCCATCTAGGGGAGAGAGTAGGGGGGGAAGAAAGGAAAAATTTGGAACAGAAAGTTTTGCAAGTCAATGTTGAAAAATTACCCATGCATATGTTTTGTAAACAAAAAGCTTTAACAAAAAAAGAAAAGAAAAGAAAAAAAATAGCTGTTCGTTATATATTCAGAAACCCAAGTGAGGAATCAGCAGTTTTGTCTCAAGAACTGCAAATAATGGTAGGCCATCTGAACTGGCCTCCCCAATGTAGCTTAGGGATTATTCTGCAATTAGAGCATCAGAACTATAGCCTGCTAGTACTGGAAGGAACCTTAAAAATCACCCAGCCCAATCCAAACATCTTACATAAGGGAAAACTGAAACCAGAGAGAGGACAAACTATTTATATAGTGTTTGGGGGTACACAAAATGCATGTTATCTCATTAGAGCTTTACAACAACCTTCTGGGAAAGATTTTTTTTGCTTTGGGGGGATTGGTTTTGGGATTGGCTTTTTTTTACATTTTATAGTTAAGGAAATTGAGGTTACAAGATGTTGAGGGAATTGATTACGTCATGCAGCTAGTCGTTCTGAGGCAGAATTCAAACTCATTTCTTCCTGTCCACTATGCCAAAGGTCATCCAGCAAGTGCTATCCTCTCGGCTCTTTAATGCCCAATGTCTTTCTAGCTTCCTACTAAGAGTAGCAATAATAACAATAATATAATAATAATAATAATAATGGTGATTAAAAGAAACACTTATCTGGTGCTTCAAAGCTTATAAAACCACTTTATATACACTATCTCATTTCAGTTTAAAAACAGCGTTGTGAAATAATGTACCCATTTTCCAGAAGACTAAGTACCCTGATGCTCAGAAAGGTCCAATAATAAGCTCACAGTCATGTGGCATTTCCTACATGCTCGGAGCAGGACTTGAGCTCAAACTTACCAAACCCGAGTCTCCTACATTGGAGTTGTTGGCTTTCCTCACCACACCTACATGGACAAAATAATCCGAATCACACAGAATTGGTATCTAGACCATTATTCAGTGTTTCCCAATTAAAACTACACTGTGGACTAGAAGCACACCTAAATTGTCCATCAGGGACAATCCCCTTCCCCAGCTTTAGAGTAGTGGGACTTCACGGTTGGGGCTGCGGGAAGGAAAGAGGTAAGGAAGAAGAGCTGAGGAGAGCGGAGAAGAGAATATGGGGGGAATGGGGAGCCAGTGTTCAAGTTTATCGGCCATGATTACCATGGATTTTTGGCACTCAGTGTTTCTCTGGACAGTGCAAATTTCCCGCAGGCCTGCATTTATGAAACAGCGTCCTGAACACTGATAACCGCCTCTTTGGCCTCCTTCTCCCCTTCTCCAAGGTCATGATTCTTCTTTCTCAGACTTTTAACAATAAAAACCTAGAGAAGAGGCTTCAAGTCCATGCATCTGATTCTCTCATCCTTTGACCTTTCTCAGTTCTGTATTCACTAATGCACTTCCTCAATAGGAATTTCCCAAAATCTATCCAGTCCTCAGCATGAGAACTATGGATATTTGCACATTATGAACCTCCTGATCCCTTCCCTCGCTCTGGCTCTGGGATCGTCCAGAACTTAGCACAGTGCCCCACACTTAGCTGGAACACAGTAAGTGCTTAATAAATATCTATTGACTGGTTATCATCATCAACCATCTACCATCACTAATACAGATGATGAAATTATAATAATGAGAAAAATGATACAGGTCCACAAAAAAGTGGAAGAATTAGGTAGGGGGGAAGGGGGAAAAGGGAGGCATTTTCAATATTATTTTTAGATTGAAAAAATATTGTCTTCCTTTTTTAAAAGTTGCAAATATGTCATTTGAAATCATAAAACTTAGGGTTGGAGACTTTAAGGGTCTAGTACAAATTTCTACAATATCCCCAAAGCTTAGTCATCTAACTTCAGTTTAAATATATCCAGTGAGAGAAAACTCATGACCCCACGAGGAAATTCACTCCATCCTCAGGCAGTTCCAAGGATGAAACTTCAGGCAGTTCCATTTCCCTGCAAGTTTCATCCATCTTCCTTCTGCCCCCTGGAGTCAAATAGAATGAATACAATCCAAGAAAAGATTTATCAAGGATTCACCTTATAAATAAATACTTTTTCACAAAAACAAAAAACATCCCCAGGTGAATCATTTTGGTTCCTATATATTGAGGACAAATAAGTTTGTGTAACTCTAAAGCCAGCTACAATTTTTCAGAGGGCAGAAAAACCACATATCCATAGAAGGAGAGAGGAGTTTCCTAACGAGTTGCTGGTCAGAGTGGTTGCCCTTCCAAATCTTTGATCCTGAGAGCTGCCATTTTCATAAGAGAAGAAAGAACCATTCTAGTCTCTCCTTAGTTGTGGTCACTCTCCCCTTGGCTTCCCATCTGCAGCTGTGGTGGATACATAGTCCTCCTGACTATACTTCAAACACATTTGAGCAGAGTGGGCACTGTAAGTAGCCTCCATTTGATCCTTTATTGAATGGAGATTAAAGATGGCAGAATGGAGTTCATTGTTATGAACAAAATAAAAAAAGCAAGAGCAAGTCTAGATGTTTGGGAGCTGAAGGAAAATGAAAACCTGACTCTTGCTGACCCTGGGACACTGAGATTTACAAAGAAGCCAAAAGAAGGTGGACTTTTTTATGAAAAAATGAGGGATTAAACATATCTGGATTCAGGTTGTTAACTGATAGTATATTTACTTCTTTATGTAATAATATATTATATTATAATATTTTAGCATACATTCATGGCCTTCATAAATCATAACTGAATCTTACTAATACAGGGTCTTGTGACAAAATCACTTACTGATCCTTAGCAATAAGGGGAGGACAGCCATGTCTCCACTAGGTCTCTATCCCAAAGAGATCGTTAAACAGGGAAAAGGACCCACATTTGCAAAAATGTTTGTAGCGTCCTTTTTGTAGTGTCAAGGAACTGGAAACTGGGTGGATGCCCAGCAGTGGGGAATGGTATATGAATATGATGGAATATTATTGTTCTAGAAGAAACAATCAGAAGGATGATTTCAGAAAGACCTGGGAAGACCTACATGAACTAATGCTAACTGCGCAGAGTAGGACCAAGAGAACATTGTACAGAGCAACCAGATTATGTGATGATCATCTGGAAAGAATGATCATAATGACGTGATTCAGGCAATTCCAATAGACATAATGGAGAGAGCCATCTGCACCCAGGGAGAGCACTGTGGGAACTGAATGTGGATCACAACATAGTATTTTTACCCTTTTGCTGCTGCTGCTGCTGCTGCTCTTAGCTCACTTGTTTTTTTGGTTTTTTAATTTTCTTTTCCTTTTTGTTCTGCTTTTTCTTGCACATCATGATAAATATGGAAATATGTTCAGAAAAATTGCACATGTTTAATGCAGACATATTGGATTACGTGTGGTCTAGAGGAAGAAGAATGGGGAGAGAGGGAGAAAAATTTGGAACACAAAGTTTTGCAAGAATGAATATTGAAAACTATCTTTGCATGTGTTTTGAAAAAGAAAAGGCTATTACTATAAATAAATAAACATTTAAAATAGCAAGGGGAGGCCAGTAGAGCAAAGTTATTTTTACTTAATCATAGGGTCACCCACCTAATATTTGTATTTCTATATCACCTAAAATTATTAGAATCTATGTTCCAAAAACTATTTTTGCACAATTATCTAAGAGAACCATGGGATATCCTGGGATGTCCCTAGGACTCAAAGTATATATGTAACTGAACTTTGTGGAGAAGACATAGGAAGGAGAATTGGAGGGGCTGACAAATCATCTACAGCCTAAATTTTGCTACTTTCAGGGGGGGGCTCTTAACTTCTACGATGAAGGGAGAAGAGGGATCCTCGCAGAGAATGACACAACAAACATTTCTTCTCAGTTAAATGTGTATTTATTAAGGGCTTAATATGAGCCTAACATTTCCTAGGCCACTAGGATGCCAAAATCGATGTGACAATGAACCTGCTGTCATAGCCTCCTGTGGGAAACATTCACGAATAATTCTAACGTAAGGCTGAGTGTGAGAAATGCAGAAAAGAGATCCAGCTAAAGTACTGTGAGAAGCTGGAGGGGAAGGAGAAGGGAGAATGGCTTCTCCTCTTAAGTCAGAAGGATCCTCCAGGCCTTAAAAACAAACAAAACAAATTAGATAAGTTTAAGCGAAGGAGACCAAAATGACAAAATAGTGTCTCCGAGTAGGGTCAGTCAATGGGAAGAAGGTCCCATTAACATCACTACAGACCCAGACAGGGGAGGCTGGACAAGAATGAGGGAGAATGGACAATTCTAGGCTGGCTGGGACAAAGGAGAGGAATCATGGGTAGACTGGGGACACATGAAGGGCCAATACACAAATATGTATGTGGGAAACCTGGTGTTTCCCAGCCATGTGCCCTACCAGAACAGAAAGGATCAATGAGAAAGCAGCTAGGAGTAAAACACTGGTGTTTCTTGGGTGTAAAACAGAGCATAGTGTAGGGAAAGCAACAGAGGACCTGGATTTGGGAGAGGTTCAGATCTCACCTCCAGTCCTTACTTACAGTATGAAAATCCTATATAAATTGATTAACTTGCCCCAGACCAATTCTTTCATCTTTGCAATGGGAGTAATATTTGTCCTACAAACTTCAAAGGACTCTGATGAGGAAAATTTTAATTTAGCCAAATGCATCAGTGAAATGACTTCTAACTAAATGCAGTATCTTAAGATGTCCCAAATGTAATTCAAGTTTTTTCAGCCAAGTCCTTAGGCAAAAAAAAAAGTGCTTCTTGAACAAGATAAAGAGTACTAGGATTCCACTTTAAAGGATTTATTAGGTGGGGATAAGGCTCTAATGCTGAGAGATAACAAATGAAAATAACACTAAAATGACTAGCCCTAGAGAAGAAACAAGGACCTACTTCTCTCTATCCAGTCCCAAAGTGGGGTATCAGGGTGACAATGGTAATTCACTGCCAGGTCGAGGCAGATTAAGTGGCTTTTGCTTAACAGTCTAAATGTTCTCTTGTTAAATTGTTTTAATGTTTTATCTCTGGTGGGAAGAGGTGGGGCAGCCTGGGATTTGAGAGATAATGACCGTGTGCAGGCAAGGTCTATCTAGAGATTACCGTGATACAAAAACAAAAGGCAACAAAAGGCAAAAACAAAAGAAAACTTTATTTTAAATACAGTGTATAAAAATCATGCCTAGAGAGCAAAAGAATCAGCTGTGAGCTACACAGAAAAGATGGCACCTCCTGGGACAGGAAGGCACTGGCAGGAGTGGAACTCACAGGAACATCATTGGAAGACCCAGGGAAATCAGGCAGGCAGGAAGGATCCCAGGATGGACGGGGACCTGGGAGACCATGTAACTCAATCCACTCATTATATGGACATGGAAGCTAAAGCCTGAGAAAGCTTGTTCAAAACCATAAGTATCAGAGCAAGATTTGAACCCAGTTCTTCTGACCCCTCTGGACAGAACACTGGAGCCAAAACAACTCATCTTCCTGTGTTCGAATCCGGCCTCAGACACTAGCTGTGGGACTCTGGCCAAGTCAGTTAAGCCTCTTTGCCTCAGTTTCCTTATCGGTAAGATGAGCCCGAGCAGGAAATAGCATTCCTTCTCTGCCATAAAAGTCCCAAACGGGGTCATGAAGAATCAGACACAGGAACCACCAAGCTTCCTCAGGCTGTCCTTGTGTCAGGACGTTGGCTGTCAATTAATTACCAAGACCACTGTGCCATTTGCCCAGAAGACAGCCTTTGAGCAAACCCTTTTTAGAACCCATTCACACTTCTAAGTGAATCTGCTTTGGATGGATTTTACATTTTCACTCCACCCTGAGCGACAAGTTGCTCAGCTCTAAGGAAATTAGCATTATTCTTTTTTTCTGTTTTATGAAAAGCAGGCAGAGATTGAGAACAGAGGGATCACAGAAGGAGCACCAAATGAGGAGTCGGGAATGAAGCTGAAATCCCAGATAGACATATGCTCTTATCTCATTTTACCTCGAGGAACTGTATTTCTGCTCTCTGTAAAATGAGCCCTAACTATGAATAATTGTCATGATGTGGAAGTGAGTGATCTTTTAACAATAAAACTTTATGTCAATCTAAGAAATCCTCTTCGTGATGATACGACCAAAAGTTAGACTTTCTGAATTTAATATCTTCAACAGTATCAAGGAGCAGAAAAATGTGTATTGGGTGGATATGGGGGAGATCAGCAGTAAGAGTTCCAACAGGTGGGAGATGGTAAAAAAGGCTGGAGAAAAGTACTTAGCTCCCAGATAAGCAAGTTGTACTAGTGGTGCTTCAAGGCCCACCACCAATATATCACTCCGAGAAAAGCCTTCTTGAATGGTCCAAATCAAGGGACGATGCAAAATTTCTAATAGTGGAATTTCAGATGGTGGGTGCCCAGAAGGGGACGCGTTCCCAACTTTTTTTCAGGTTCTTAATCCATAAGACTGATAGTCCAGAAAGCCAATCATTGAATGTCATGTAACTTGGAACAAATGAGTGTACGAGTCCTCATGAAGATTTATTTAGATGAGCCCAATTTCAAGGAGATGAAAAGTAACAAGTCTACCTCTGCTTTTTAAATTAATTCCCAAATCCTTAGTCACTTCCTTTTGGTGGCCTGCTGGTGGCCTGCTGCTCAGCACATTTCCCTGGAAGAATCTATGGGAGAGTCATGTTTGAAAAAAGAAAGAAAAAAGGAAAAAAAAGGAAAAAAAAAAAAAAAACACATGTTTTTGAGAAAGGAAAAAAAGTCCTGAAATTATATAACATGCATAAATACATTTCAAAATAACATTTGAGACAAAGCCATATCTTGCTGTGGATCTGTGACTTAAGGATCCAGAAATTGTTTGGACTATATGTCATCTTCACCTGCAGATCTGATGTCCTGGGGGGAGGGGGGAAGTGGAGATGCTGGCGAGGAATTAGCAAATCAAGGCTGTGGTGCTTATTTCCCTTTAAGGGGCAGCCAAAGAAAAGTCACTTCCCTCTCTGAACTCAGGTTTCCTCAGCTGTAAGATGCTGAGATTTGCAGTGCAGCTCCCTCCCAGGGCGGTTGTGAAGAGCAAGTCGGATGTTATGTAAGAAAACACTTAATAATAATCCTAAAGTGCCATAAAGGGACCATTCCCATTGTTTCTACTATTGTTTTTGTTCCTGTGCCAAAGCACACCAACCCTCACGGATCTGGATTTCACATTTGTCAAAGAATTCTCTGATAAGTCATCCATCCTGTTTAATCAGTCCCTGCTACCCAGTCAGATATTAGAAGTTCTTAAAATCAAACCGGGACGCAACACTCAGTTATTCCAGCAGAAACGGCAACGCAGGCAAGCAGCACAGAATCAGTAAAGGCATTCAACGGGAACACAAATGGAACTGGGAAACAAGAGAAACATTCTCATCGCTTGTTCTTGAGGAGCCCCCCTCTCATTCCGGAAAAGAAGTTTCCTCATTTTTCTACAAAAGAGGAAAATCTCTGCACACGGAGCCCAGCTGGATATATTTCAAGAGTCAGAATCTAGTGGATTCAACACAAGAAGATACCATGAGAATTTGGAGTAGTAGATGCTTTAAACCCTTTCCCACCTTTCAGAAACCCTGATAATCCCTATCTGGCCAAAGTATCCCACCATAGCACCCAACACAGACTGCCCTGTCCCTGTCCTTCATTCTCCCCATGCATCAGAACCTGCTCCAGACTTTTTCTAACTCATTTATTCTTCATCAGACCTCATCCATCTGACATTCTACCCCCTTCAGAACCTTGCTAAGGATTCCCTGAAAAACCAGTGCCCAAGGGCATGAATAGCTGGCATGGGGATAATGAGCTACCTTTTCCTGGAGACACAGATATTCCAGGAAAACATCACACCTTGACTCACAGGGACATCATTGGAAGAGAAGTTTTTGATTTCCACACTCCTTTATTACTGGATAATAAACAATAACAATAATAACTGATGTTGCTACAATGCTTTAAAGTTTGCAAAGTACATTACGTATGTTTCTTCTTTCTGCTACAACAACAACATAGATACTACAGGTATTGTTATCCCCTCTCACAGATGAGGAAAATGAGGCTCAAAGAAATATAAATTGCCCAATGTCCTGCAGCTAAAAATCATCCAGAGCAAGGTTCATGCCCCGGTCTGGTTCCAAGTCGAGCCATCCATTCACTGCACCATGCAGAAAGAAAATGAGCCGCTCCACTCAGGCTTCCAACAACCGGAGCATGACTGTGGGACTTGGTGGTGCTTCACTTTCTTTGGTTTAACAAGAAGCAGATAACTGTGGTTTAGTGAAACAGCCCTGGAGCAGTAGAAGACCCGAGTTCTAGTCCCAGATTCTGTCCCCGAGGAGCCCTGTGACAAACCACTTCACTAAGCAGCCTCCATAAGTGGTGAACTAAAAAGGACCGACAAAATGACATCATCTCAAAGATCTCCTCCTGCTCCAAAAGTTTCTGATTCTCTGAACTCAAACTGTAATCCCCCACTAAGGAGAGAAATCAAGGCAAGGATGGACCAAGAACCCACACACACACACACACACACACACACACACACACACACACACACACATCCTTTCTCTCCTCAGCCAACAAGTAACGTTGCATGGGAACAGCCCCAGACTTCTACTTTTCATTTTGACAGCAGACCCAGCATGTCGACGCTAATTATTTTCTTCCCACTGTCTCCGTCAGTCTTCCTTTTTGTTGAAGTCAGCATGGTGAAGGGCCAAATAACAGTTTTCACTTTGTAAGGGGCCATCCAAGGGACGCACTGACATGTCTTCCAGCCTCCGAAAGCTTGCAGAGAGCTGAAATAGCTGAGCCCTACCATCTGGGCTTCTGGACGAGAAAGAACAGAAAACTTCGAGTAAAGAAATTGAGTTAGAACTCTGGCCTTGACATTCATGTGGCCAATGGGCAAGTCACTTAAATGTATAAGAAATAAGGATTATTCTGCCATGGTGCTTTGAGGTTCACAAAATGCTATACAAATGTTATCTCGTTTTGTCCTGATAGCAACTGTGGAGGCAAAATGTAAATGTTATTCCATTTTACTGAGGAGGAAACTGAAGCTATTCAGGTCTTCCTAACTGAAAATTCAACGATGTCCATGGCATCCTCCAGAGGCCTCTTTAAGCCTCAGCTCCCTCCTCTCTAGAAGAAAGAGACTTACCTTACAAGACCTTACAAGTGAGTGTACTTTGTAAACATACAAAATTTTGTATTCATTCTTCCACTTAGCTCTATCCCAGGCAGTGGGGACACAGCAGGAAAAAAGTCAATCAGCTCCTCTCCTCAGAGAGCTTATATTTCATTGAAGGAAACAGCAGAACACATGCAAGCAAAGAGAAATGCATGAAAAGTAAATACAAAGTCATTGGGAGGAGGTGAAGTTAACCACCTGAGAGAATTAGAGAATAATATATTTGGGGGCAGGACGCAGAATCGGGGCACAGCAGGGAAGAAAGTCTGGCTAAAACCCAAGAGTACCTGATGAGATTAGTGCGTAATCCTAAGGAGTCTCATCCTGTTATTCTCACAGAGAACCAGGCTATCCAGGAGGGGATGCTATGAGATGCAAATCGGATCTAAGGGAGGCAGGGTTGGGCAAAGTCACTGGCCTCCCTTTTCCCTCCAGAACCACCTGGAGCCAAACAGAGATCAGGAAGACTGGACATGGCCCCGGATGCAGTGGGAGACCTTGGTCTTTTTAAGCTAACAGGTCTCAGTTTGACTGAGGCAATGCTCAATCGATGGGGAAGGCTAGGTACAAATTGAAGCAAAGATTGTCATTTTCACCTAGTCAAAAAACAGCCCGTCTGGGAAGGGAAGACTCACAGGTTTCTGGCCAGAATAGCAGCAATTGCTATTTATGATCACTTGGAAGCAATCAGGGCCCAAAGACCAAGTGGGTTTGGGCCTGGGATCTTTCATTGGCCAATCAATGAGAGCCAGAGTGATCTGAATTGAAGGCATAGTCCTCAAGAAAGAAGTCTAAGGGGCAGCTAGGTGGCGCAGTGGAGAGAGCACCAGCCCTGAATTCAGGAGGACCCGAGTTCAAATCTGGTCTCAGACACTTAACACTTCCCAGCTGTGTGACCTTGGGCAAGTCACTTAACCCCAGCCTCAGGGGGAAAAAAAAAAAGTCTAGTCCTAAACCCCAAGATATCTTGCAAGGTTTCAGCAAGATATCAAGTATAAAACTGTCCTAGAAACAAGAGAAAAGAAGCTTTTTAAGAGAATGACATGCTTAGATTTGCACTTTGAGAATATTAGTTTGTTGTGACATATTGGAGAAGGAAAAGACTGGAGGCAGTTTGTGCCTCAAGAAAGGTTGTGGCCACAGGAATAAAAGAAGGGAGCTGTAATGAAGGTGGAATGGATCAGGTTGGCAATTAGTAGCTGAAGAGAGAGGGCAGACTGAAGGGTGGGGACAGCTGGGTGACTCAACAGAAACAGAGAAATTAGGAAGGGGGAAAGGGTAGTAGGGGAAGAAGATCTATTTTGCATATGTTGAGTGTGAGAGCCCATCAGGATAGCCAGTTGAAAATAACTAATGACTAGCACTTGAGAGACTAAGACTGGATATGTAATCTGGGATGATTGGAGTGGAAATGATCGTTAAAACCACGGAAACTGCTGAGATCACAGAGGGGGAGGATATAGAAAAAAGAGAGAAAGTAGAGTTTCTGAGGCACACTCACCATTAGGCAGGGGGACATATAAAGATCAGGCCAAGGAGAGAATCAATAAGTAGGAGGTGAGACATGAAAACCTGGAGAGAGAGATTTTCTGGGTAACCAAAAAAATCGGTTTATTAATTATGCTCTCTGGCAATCAATAACTTGACAGTCAGTTGTTTCTCTTAATAACCAAAAGCTCCAAGGGAGATCCTGAAACATCTTAAATTTCTTCTAAAAGGGAACTTCCCCGACAAGTGAAATTTAACCCTGACTGGCAACACTCAGGGACGAGATGAGCTAAAAGTCTTCAGCTTGATCATGCTCCTCAGCAGCTTCAAGATGAGGAGAAACCATCTCCACATGGACCTCTCTGGCTAGTTTTCTCCTAAATGCTAATGGGGGGAGGGATCCTCCAGGCAAAGGACCATCAAGTTTGGATTCTAATTATACTTTAAACAGAAATGAGGTCCCTCAGGAGGAGTCTTGCCCAGAATTGAAGACCATGGGCTTTTGAGGGCTAGGAGAAAATCCCTTACCCAGCCTGCCTTTCTGAAACTGACTGATCTTTTCAGGAGATGGTTTTAACAGAAATAACAAGTAAGAGGAAAATACACTAATTAATAGTTATTGCTATGATAATATAATATTAAGTTATCTCAGAGGAAAACCTAATAATAATTAATAATAATAATAATAATAATAATAATAATAATAATAATAATAATAAATTGAGAGGAGAGAGTATCTCAAAGGAAGAGGTCATCAATAGCCCCAAACACTGCAGAGAAACCAAAGGAGGGGGAGAACCGAGAAAAGACCGTCAGATTTGGAACTATGGATTAATTAGTGACTTTGGACAGAGCAGTTTTGGTGAAGTAACGAGGCTAGACTCTGGGGCTGAAGGACTGAAAAGAGTATGAAGAAGGAAAGGGAATGGAACCAATTGTGCTTCCCTTCCTGCCCCGCCCCCCCCCAAGAGGTATCTGATTATAGTAAAGAGGAGAGAGAAAGGATGGAAACCCGAGAAGATGGAGGGACCAAATATGAGATTGTGGTTTGGTTTTATTTTAAAGAATTGGGAAGATCTGAGCATGTTTTTAGTGAAGAAGTAAATCTTAATTATTGCTATGATTATTTACATATTTCAACAACCAAACCTTTTTTTAACCTTCTTAAGAAGCCCACATTCTTCATCCCAGCTCCATAGTCTTCAGCAAGATGGAGAATAAGTCAAAATTAATTGCCTGCTCTGTTTTTAGAGACACTACCTCAGCATTACCTTCCTTCCTGAATTTTAGGCCTCCATAGTCTTCCTTATCAAATCCATCCTTTACACAATTACCAAGAAAACAAAAATCTTACGGATAGAGGGTCTGACAGTGCTACTCCTATTTGAAACTCTGTAGTGAGTCCCTGATACCTCCAGGCTTAAATAAAAAAACTCCTCAGCCTGGCATGAAAGGCCATCCACCACCTGCTTTCCATTCTACATCATGTCACCCTTCTTCCCTGCCATATCTGGATGCTGAGTTAGAAAACTCATTGAAGGTTTCGGGTTCTCTGATTCCAAGTAAGGAATCACTTAACCAACCTCCCTGGTCCTCACGTTCCCTATCTGTAAACTGAAGGCTTAGACCAAATGGCTTCTGAGGCCACTTTCAGTTTGGTTTTTCTCTCTGAATTTAGGAAATTGCATTTGAGCCCACCTGGGCACAACTCTCGGTCTTGAGCTTCTCTGCCTTGGTACAACCCATTCCCCGTGCCTGGAGTGCACCGCTCTGCTTCCAAACCTTTTTTTATTCCTTCAAGGTTCAGCTCCTTTACGAAATGGTTCCAGATGCCTCCCTCATCCACTCATAAAATGCCTTCTAGCTCCAACATTTATGATTATAAGTTTCTGCTTGGATATCTCCTCCCTCTCTCCTCTTGGGTCACTGAAAAAGATGGCAGCAGAAGACAAAGTCAGACCTGGTCCTGAGAAGAATATATGCTGAAGTGACATAATTTGGGGTTCACCGAACCAAATTCTTTCCCCAGATAGTAGAATTCACCATATTAGAGTCACCCCTTTGGATGAGGAAATTATCTTCACAAGGCCTTTCATCATTTCAAAGAGCTGGATAATCTCTCTAAATCTAGTTTCACCAATCAGGAAACTGAGGGGCAGAGAAATTAAGAGATGGATCTATCTGGATTCTGAATGCAGGTTGTCAGACCCCAGGATCAAAGGTCTTGGCCCAAATATAGACTGCCTCATTGAAATGCTAATATAGTATCTTGGAGGAGTGACTCAGCCCCAAACCCTTTAATAGATTATCTCAGAATAGTTAGCTGGCACAGCACTGGGGCAAGAAGAAAGGGGATTTTTAGTCCAACAAGTTTTGACAAAGATAGATTGGCAAAGGTCTGAGCAAAGGCAAGTGAGTCCAGTTGTGATCCCAAGCTGAAAAAAGAAGGGTGCTCGGTGAAGATCACAAGAGCCCGGGTTCCTGAGGGAGGGCAGAAGGGAGAGAATAATAAAGAAATGCAAGCAGGGGAGTCGAATTTCTCCTATGAGGTAAAGGAAAAGTGACTGAATTGGAAGGAGACCAGACTTTAATTAAAAACAGGATGGGGTAATGGAAAGGGCACTGAATTCAGTATTGCAGGATTCAGGTGTGAATCCTGGGTTCTCATGTAACCTTCTTCCCCACACTGATTATAATAATATTATTAATAATAATAAATGGTTTCCCCTTTCCAGGTGTCAGTTTCAACATCTCTAAAATCTAAGAATTGGACTAAGGGAATTGGGATAACTATCGAGGGCCTTCTGATTTCCAGAAAACACTGATTTATTCTTCCTTTCTTCCCATCAATTTAGAAAAGGAGTTTCTCCTTGCCTGAGTTTCAGTCTTCATCTGTAATGTGAGGGAGGGAGCTCTAACATCTATCAGGCTCTAATTTCCCATGGTTCCTATTTCACTGTCTTGCTGACGGCCAGCCTCGGGTTGGAAGTACTCTCTAGGAAGGGAGATAAAAGCAAAATATGTGAAAAGTTTTCACAAAAAGGTAAAGAATAAAGTGGGGAAGAGCTGGAAAGATGCGGCCCCTAAGGTTTCTGAGGTGGGACAGGCGGGAAGTTTGTTTTATGTGATCCCTGTAATTGTAGACATTCCCCATTTTAAAACAGGGTGATTAAAAATCCGCTTGGATCCCAGGCATTTCCCTGTGGAAACAATGTGGAAAGTTCCCGGGCCAAGCCTCAGATTCATATTTAACTCCTAATGTTGCTGCAGTTTGTGATGTGATAATAGCTCTGAAAACCCAACCACATTGGGTAGCGAGGTCTCTGGGAAAATCTCTTCAGAGTTCCAGTCTGGGGCATCTGCAATACACTGGTCCTCTTAAGCTGGGATTCACTTTACAGATACTAATACCTCATAACAACTATGGAAGGTAGGAACCATTATCATCTCCATTTTAAAGATGAGAAAACTGAGGCAGATGGTCTTGTCCAGAGTCACACTGCTCGTAAACAAACGTGAGGCTCTATTTGAACCAGATTTCCTGACTCAGCCAGCACGCTGTCCTAACTATTCATTGTCATCCATTATTTAGGAGTAGAACTAGTTGTAGAAGCGAAGTCTCTCACCTTCTAGTCTTGTGTTTGAGAAATTGGGAAGAACGAAGGAGGAAAGCCAAGGTGACTAACGCGAGAATCCTCCACCATCTGTTGCCCTAACTCCAACCAGACCTGTTGGACTCTGACTTGTACAACACCCCCTCCCCGTCTCCCCCAGCTTCTCCTGGCCTTGCCTCTTGGGTACAGGGCCAAGCCAAGGGGGACACAAAGGGACCACCCACGTCACAGTTTCCTGAAGCAAGATGGCAGCCAGATGTGGGCACATTTCCTGTCCACGTGGTTCCCACGAGAGCAGCTGATGCACGACAGAAAAATGACCAGCACTTGGGACCTGAGTCCGTGTGACCGTTGCGCTATCAGAACGTAAGATCCTTGAGAGAGATCTTATGTCTTATACACGGAAGGCATTTAATAATAATTAATAATAAAGGACAAATCCCAGATGACTGGGCCTTCAGCAACAACCCCCCAAGACCCAGACGATGGAAGCTTACTACTTGCCTGAGGCTGCCCATTATATTTGGGACAGGTGGATTCAACTCAGAGCCCATCAATCCAATGGCTGAGGATGGTACCAGATGTTGCTCCGAGGTGGAAAGGACAGACTGGCCTTGTTGAAGCTTTCCTGTGGGTGAAATGTTCGGCCATATTGGCCAATACTCTTCTTATCACTATTTTTGCTTTTCTTGAGCACCTCAAATGAACAGAGGATCTCAAAGCACTGACAAAAGTCCATAAATAGCATGAAATCTCATGTTTATTAGCATGCTGATGGATCCCAAGCAAAGCCTTCATGATATCACTCAATATATGCTAATGTGCATTTGAGAAATGTAAATGTATGTAAATGGTACAGGGGTTACACTGGCCTATTAACATCCCAAATCCCCATTTACAGTCTGCTTTTCATTTAAGTCATATTTCTATTAAATCAAAAGCTTTGGAAACTAATCTGGAAGGAAATCACAGCATGTCAATTAAGACAGCTTGGCAACAAGACCCCAGGAAATCGGTTAAGTCTTCACAGATGCCTTCATTAAGCTTTGTGGTGGCTGCTTCACTCGTGAGACTTTCTGAAAGTCATTTTCAAAGTTTGTGTCTCTGGGGTATCTTCTTCAAATCTCAGGACGCAGTTAGAGCCTCCTTCTCTCGCTCCCTCCTTTAGGATTTCCTTCCTATCTATCAGCACTATAGATTGATTTAGTTTACAAGAGCTTGGGCCTTTTTCTCTTCTCTTAAGTCGTTTAATAGTTCATTTTATTTATGGAACCATAATCTCCATTTTCCCTTCTATCATTTTAGCTTTTTCCCCACAAAATTCCATTGACTTTAGTAACACCCAGCTAAGACCGCACGACTCTGGCTGAGATATTTTTAAACATAATTCATCATATGTTTCTAGTTTAGGGAGTGTTGCCTAATGATTAGAAAGGGAACACCAGTCAGCACAACGAGTTTCCAGATATGGCTCAGTTCATTTATGACCTTGGCTAAATCATTTAACTACTCTATGTTTTAGTATTTCCATGTATAAGATAAAAAGCAATGATAGGCTATAAATCCTAAATTTTAAAAAAAAGAAAGAAAGAAAAAGGAAAAACAAATTTTACCCTGAAAAAGTTTGAGCTTACTTCTTCTACAGATATTTTTTATAAAATCATAGTATTTGGAAGGTAGAAGGGACTTTAGAAATCATCTTTCTCACTTTACAGAGAAGGAAACTGAAGATAGTATGGTGTTTATTAGGATCTCAGGAACCTCCCAGAAGGCTTAAAATCCATGAGTTACCAGGTCAGAGGGTAGTCTGACATAAAGATTCAAAGTCCCTTTTCTACTAGTAAAGAATTTGAATGTCAACTAACTGCTCCTTCCCTAGGATTTCCCCCACAGAATGAATCAACATTAATCCCAGACCCTGACCTGGTGGGACCCCTCCACCCAAGACTGGGTCATTCTTGATTCAAATAAGAACTCTAATTTTTTTTCAGTTTTCAAGATTTATGGGTTTGTGGGACACTAATACATTGTTGGTGGAACTGTGAACAGATTCAGCCATTCTGGAGAACAATTTGGAACTATGACCAAAGAGTTATCAAACTGTGCATCCCTGTGACCCAGCAGTGTTTCTACTGGGCTTATATCTCAAAGAGATCTTAAAGAAGGGAAAGAGACCCGTATGTGCAAGAATATTTGCGGCAGCCCTTTGTGTAGTGGCAAAAACCTGGAAACTGCACGGATTCCCATCAACTGGAGAATGGCTGAATGAATTGTGGTATATGAATATTATGGAATATTATTGTTCTGTAAGAAACGACCAGCAGGAGGAATACAGAGAGGCCTGGAGAGACTTCTCTTACATGAAATGATGCTGAGGGAAGCAAGCAGAATGGGAGACCATTGTACATGGCAATAAGAAGACTATATGAGGATCAATTCTGATGGACATGGCTCTCTTCAACAATGAGATGATTCAGGCCAGTTCCACTTGTTCAGTGATGAAGAGAGCCTAGACACCCAGAGAGAGAACTGTGGGAACTGAGTGTGGAACACAACATAGCATTCTCAGTCTCTGTTGTTTGCTTGCATTTTATTTTGCTTCTCCTTTTTTTAACTGGTTTGATTTGATTTTCTTGTGCAGCACAATAATTGTATAAATATGTATGCATATATTGGATTTAACCTATATTTCTATCATATTTAACATATATTGGACTACTTACCTTCTAGGGAAGGGAGTGGGAGAAGGGGGAGAAATTGGAACACAATGTTTTGCAAGGGTCAATGTTGAAGAATTGTCCATGCATATATTTTGAAAAATGAAAAGCCTTAATAAAGAAAAAAAAAAGATTTATGGGTTTGAGCATCTTGAACAGGTGGGAGGAAGAGAGAGAATAAGAATTTATATGGTAGCTGCTCTATGCTAAATGCTCTACAAATAATTCATTTGGTCCTCACTGCAATCCTACAAATGCTATTATCATACTGATTTTTCTGTTGAGGAAACTGGGGCAAACAGACTGTGGCTTGTCCCGGAGTCTAGTCTGAGGCCATATTGGAACTCTTCTGGCCAGGCCCAGTGATCTGTGCCCAATGGTAGCATCTAGCTGTCATCCTCACCCATGGGACCACTGAGGATCCATCTCAACTACAAGAAGCAGGTGATGGGGGCAGCTAGGTGGTGCAGTGGATAGAGCACCAGCCCTGAATTCAGGAGGACCCGAGTTCAAATCTGGTCTCAGATACTTAACACTTCCTAGCTGTGTGACTCTGGGCAAGTCACTTAACCCCAGCCTAAAAAAAAAAAAAAAAAAAAAAAAAAAAAAGAAGCAGGTGATGCTGGCTGCTAAGAGGCAACACTAGGGGCATATAAACTTTGGGAGCTACTGGCACCCTAAAGAGATTTCAAGCCTGGGCCCTCAAAGAGGCCCAAGGTCTGGTGCCCAAGGACCAATCTGGCCAAGTTTGGCAAGGGGATCCCTGAAAGTTTGGCCACCAGGTGAGCAAAAATTTTTTGATCCCAGCAACTCATTAACTCAGCAAATAAAGTGTAAAAAGATAATAATATGTATTAAAAACTAGAATATTCACACAGATAAAAATCACAAGACACAAAATCATTTCAAGTATGTTTAACAGCAACCAAGTTTTCCCTAACTGTGAAAAATCAATGAGCTAACAATATACATTGTTCTCGGTTCATTAAAGAACATCTACCAGGCCATCTAATCTTCAAAAATTGAGCTTACCATTGGCTGATTTTTTATATGTAAATGAAGATAATTAAGTTGCCTTTCTTTTCAAATATTCAAGAATTCATACTTTGCAGAGATTCTGATAAGTCTTGTTCAGAATTCTTTTGCATAAGCAACTTGTAACCTCTAGAAGGATTTTAGACCCGTGGCTAAGATTTGGTACTTTGCCTCCATCTTTTGCCCTTTTGCTTTCTCAAGCTCACTCAGTCAAGCACTGCTATGCTAAATTATAATAAGCAAAGTAAATCCCCCTCCGCTGTAGCATGGATTAGTGTTTTTCCTAACATACACAGACTCCTTGAGGTTCAAAGAAAACAGTGAAAGAGAAATTCAAATGCAAGAAATTTGGGACTACATTCAGGACTTCAAAAAGCAGAAGTGCTTATTACTAACTCCAACTTCCTTTCTTATTCAGGAATAGGCTGGAAATGTAATTTGTGCTCCTTTATTTCCTAACCACATTTAGTGGGGAAGCGAAGAAGAAAAATCTTCATTTCTCATGATGTTTGGTGAAAGAGAGCGTGGCTCATTTGGAAAAATTCCCTGGACTACATTTCCCAAGAGGCGATGTGTTCGGATATAAAATGATAGCACTGTAAGAAGACAAGCATCCTAATTGATGGGGAATCTTCCGAGAACTAAGGTTTAAAAAGCAGAACAGAGAATGTATTGGTCAGAGGCAGGAAGGGGGAAAGTAGAGGCAGATGGAGCACAACTATTCTTCAATCAGAATAAAGAAAAGAGAGATTTTATTTTGTTATTATAGTTTTTTATTTACAAGACATATGTATGGGTAATTTTTCAGCATTGACAATTACAAAACCTTTTGTTCCAATTTTTCCCCTCCTTCCCCCCATCCTTTCCCCCAGATGGCAGATTGACCAATATATGTTAAATATGTTAAAGTATAAATTAAATACAATATATGTATACATGTCCAAACAGTTTGCCATACAAAAAGAATCAGACTTTGAAATAGTGTACAATTAGCCTGTGAAGGAAATCCAAAATACAGGTGGACAAAAATAGAGGGATTGGGAATTCTGTGTAGTGGTCCATAGTCATCTCCCAGAGTTCTTTTGCTGGGCATAACTGGTTCAGTTAATCACTGCTCTATTGGAACTGATTTGGTTCATCTCATTGTTGGAGAGGGTCACGTCCATCAGAATGGATCATCATATAGTATTGTTGTTGAAGTATAAAATGCTCTTCTGGTTCTGCTCATTTCACTCAGCATCAGTTCATGTAAGTCTCTCCAGGCCTCTCTGAAATCATCCTGCTGATCATTTCTTACAGAACAATAATATTCCATAATATTCATATACCACAATTTGTTCAGCCAATCTCCAATTGATGGGCATCCACCTAGTTTCCATTTTCTAGCCACTACAAAGAGGGCTGTCACAAACATTCTTGCACATACAGGTCCCTTTCCCTTCTTTAAGATCTCTTTGGAATATAAGCCCAATAGTAACACTGCTGGATCAAAGGGTATGCACAGTTTTATAACTCTTTGCGAATAGTTCTAAATTGTTCTCCAGAATGGCTGGGTGAGTTCACAATTCCACCAAAATTTATCAGTGTTCCAGTTTTCCCACATCCCCTCCAACATTTCTCATTCTAGCCAATCTGACAGGTGTGTAGTGGTATCTCAGAGTTGTCTTAATTTGCATTTCTCTGATTAATAATGACTTGGAGCATCTTTTCATATGGCTAGAAATAGTTTCAATTTCTTCATCTGAGAATTATCTGCTCATATCTTTTGACCATTTATCAACTGGAGAATGGTTTGATTTCTTATATTCTATATATATTTTGGAAATGAGGCCTTTATCAGAACCTTTGACTGTAAAAATGTTTTCCCAGTTTATTGCTTCCCTTCTAATCTTGTCTGGATTAGTTTTGTTTGTACAAAAACTTTTTAATTTGATATAATCAATTTTTTCTATTTTGTGATCAATAATGATCTCTAGTTCTTCTTTGGTCATAAATTCCTTCCTCTTCCACGGGTCTGAGAGGTAAACTATCTTATGTTCTTCTAATTTTGTTTATAATCTCATTCTTTATGCGTAGGTCATGAACCCATTTTGACCTTATCTTGGTGTACAGTGTTAAGTGTGGGTCAATGCCTAGTTTCTGTCATACTGATTTCCAATTTTCCCAGCAGTTTTTGTCAAACATTGAGTTCTTATCCCAAAAACTGGGGTCTTTGGGTTTGTCAAACAAGAAAGATAGATTTTAGTGAATCTTTAATGATGGCCCCAAGCCCAAGTATTTCACCATAATCCTTAATCTCTGGTGTCAGATGTGAATCCACAAGTTTCTGGATATCCCCAAGACAAATTAAGAAATTAAATGACATTTCCTGACCACATCTACCTCCACAAGAGAAAAGGTGAATTTTCCAAAAAAAAAAAAAAAATAGTACCCATGGATATATAGGAATGCTCAAAAGAGTTTCTCTACTTGGGTTTTCTCTGGTTATTTTCCTTGCTATTCTATTTCATTTAAGTGTTTTGACCCTTTGTAGTTCCTACCTCATCTGTCATGAAGCTTATATGCACTAGAATGGGAGTTCTTTGAACCTTTTCTATAATTATGATTACCCTGAACATCCTACTTTAACCCAGTGCAGCAAGGATTTGCAGAATCGAGAGAAACCCTTGATACTCACTTAACAAAGGAGCTCGAATTTGTCTTTCTCCTAATATTCATCATGATACAAAAATGACTCAGGTATTCAGGACTATTTTCCATATAAACTGAGGAAAGACTAATAAAATCCTTGAATTAAAATAAGGCTACCTTGATGATGAAATACATGTTTTAGGAAGCTTACTCAACTGACCACTGAAGAATTGGGCTATACAGAATAGAGGTCTGAAATTGGAGTGAGGAAAACCTGGGACCAAGCCTCTTCTCTGACACATCCTGACTGTCATTGCTTCAAACAACTCTCTAAGATTATAAAATGTAGAGCGCTGGCTAATCTGCACTGGTAGAGAGAATTTCCTCACTGGGCATTTGATACACCAATGAAATCGTAGGTTCAGTCCATTCAGTTGGAAATGTTCAAGATGAATTGTAGTAGGCAAAAGCGGAAATGGAAAAAACCAATTGGAAGATTATAAATAATTCCACAAGAGCCTAGACGGAGATGGTAATACAAAGAATGGAATTTTAGGGACAAATGGGACAAATATGTAACATTGTACCTGAAAGCTCTAGGATTGGTTGGAATGATAGAGAAGGTGACATTTAAGTATCCTGTACAACTTTTAGGGCACAAGAATTAAAAAGACAGCATTTCTTTTTGGAAATGTGCATCCAGTCAGTTTCCTTACATTCCCTAAAACCATACTAACTTAATCTAGATAAGGTATTCTCAACATGGGCTCCAAATATCTTAATGGGTGTTTTAATAACTATATTTCAACATAAGTGGCTTCCTGTATAAGCGTCTGAGTTTTATTCTGAAAAAGGTTCCTTCTCTCGTATTTATACCTTTCTCTCCCTTCTTGTGCACCACAGCCTGATTTTAGCTTTTATCTCCTCTTGCCTGAACTGTTACAACAACCTACTAGTCTCTCTGCCTCAAGATTTCATTCTTTCCAATTCATTATTCACATAGATACCAAAGGAAATTTTCTAAAAGACTGACCATACTATTCCTCTTTTTGATAAATAACAGTAGATCCTTTTGATTCTAGGATGAAATATCATTTCATCTTCATCTCATTCTTTCAAAATGTCTGTTTTTGTGTACATTTTATTGTGTACATTGTTAGTATAGTTGTACACACATAATTGATAAATAAGCAAATAGATAATCCAGTATTGGGAGCATATGTTCATTTTTTGAAGCTGATAGGACACAGAAATCAAAGAACGTTGGAGACCATTGTTTTAGAGTAATGGTATCAAACTCAACTAGAATTAGGAGCTACTTAACTATGTATTAGGATCTTTGTGGGTGTACATTGACTTAGAAAGCCACATATTAACATTTTCTTTGCTTTCTCATGGTTTTATTTTGTTGTTTCCCAATTATATTTTAATATAGTTTGACTGCTCTTGAGAGTGTTGTGGGTTGAATCCAGCCATTGTGTATTTGCTATCTCTGTCCTAGACTATCTTGCCTTTCTATTAGCAGTTATTCTCCTTCTTAAACCCCCAAACCCTTCTCCTCCTTCTCCTGGAACATAGAAACCGTGTTCTCTGCTAGAGAAGCTCAAGGGAGATGGGCTATGAGTGAGTATTAATCACATCTTGCCATAAATACTTCCAGAACCATTTGATCATGTTATCCTGATGTACATTTCTACTGGTCCAATAGATTATCAGACTCCATGCCTCAGATCTTACAGGACATGAGGAATCCCTTTGTGCTAGAAAAGGAAGCTTGTCAAGATAATTTCCCTTGAATTGCTTTGTTACTAAAAGATTGTCTAAATGTTGCGTCCCTCAGCACTTTATTTTAAGGGCACATATTTAAATTTTACCTTTTACATGCACCAAAGGGACTCCTGACAACAATGCTTCACAATATAGTTGTGGGTTCATGTGGCCAGATTCCAAGTAAAGATAGCTAGGGAAGGAATGTTATCTGTTAGACTAAAGAAAGTAGGCAAAGAGCAAAGCATTGGAAAGAAAAAATCTAGGTTGCAGCCTTGGTTCTTCTACTAATTAACTGTACAACAGGAATACAGAAAACAAAGTTTTGAACAAAGCTGTGAAGTGGATAAATTTTCTCTTCAATGACCCTTTCACTGTCCTTGCTTCCTTCCTTGCAATACTCTTAGGATCCCCAAAACTTCTGCTGCGTTGTACCCCTTACGCCTGCTAACCCGAGGCTCAGCCCAACCTCAATTGGGGAATGGCTTTTATTTTTGCGTTTGGTTCCATTTCCTATATATTTGAGAAATGAGGCTAGTATCAAAGAAACTTGCAATAATTTCCCCCCTATTTCCTGCTTTACTTCTAATTTTGGCTGAATTAGTTTTGTTTGTGTAAAAACCTTTTAATTTCACGTAATCCAAACTACCCTTTTTACTTCCTGTCATTCTGTCTCCTGTTCAGTCATAAACTCCCCCATTTATCCATAGATCTGACAGGTAACTTTTTCCATGCCCCCTAATTTACTTAAGATATTACTTTTTATGTCGAAATCATATACCATTTTGACCTTATTTTATTTTGGTAAATGGTATAAAATGTTGGTTTAAAGCTAGCTTTTGCCAAAGTGCTTTCCAGTTTCCCAACAAGTTTTGGCAAAAGGCGAATTCCTGCTCCAAAAGTTTGGATCTTTGGATTTATCAAACACTAGATCACTAGGGTAATTTACTACTATGTAATGTGTATCTAATCGTTTCATTAATCATTACTCTATTTTTTATCCTGTACCAGATTTTGTTTTAGTGATTATTAATTCATAATTTAGTTTTAAATCTGGTAGTGCCAGACCATGTTCCTTCATATTTTTTTAATTCATTCCCCTGGTATTCATGATCTTTTGTTCTTTTGAATGAATTATTCTTTCTAGGTCTACAAAATAATTTTTGGTAGTTTGATTCATTATGACACTGAAAAAGTAAACAATTTAGGTAGTATTGTCTTTTCTGAGTGTGAGGCAATTGGGGTTAAGTGACTTGGCCAGCATCATACAGCTACGAAGTGTTGAGTGTCTGAGGCAGATTTGAATTCAGGACCTCTTGACTCCAAGGCTGGTGTTCTATCCACTGTGCTATCCGGTGCTCCCAGAACTGTCATTTTTATGATATTGGCTTAGCTTTCCCATGAGAAGTCACCTCCTTTCCAGCCAGCAAACCTTGCCTGTCCTGTCTCCTTTTCCCTTTATTATTTCTCTAGTTCATCTGGGAAACTGAGCTATGCAAATGATAATTTAACAAACGAACAGGTAAAATGCTCAAATTTCAACTGAAAACATCAGTGCTTTAACCCATCTAATCTTAAGAAAGGTGGGACCAGGGGATATTTTGGACAGAGGGTAGGTGAAATGCATCCTTCAAGACTAGAAACAAAGTCATTTCTTCCCTGATATTGTCCCTGATCTTCTCAGTTAGAATGGACATTTCTTTCCTCATAGGATCAAAGATTTAGAGCTGGAATCTCTCATATCACAGTTGAGAAACTATTGAGTGATTTGTCCTAACCACACAAATATCAGAATTCAAACTCAAATCCCCTTGACATCAAATCCAGCACGCTTCCTGCTCAACCACACTGCCTCTCTCTGATCTCCCATAGGACTCCCCCTATTTACACCCCAAGCTAGTGCACAGAACGAGGAGTTTACAATCTGGCAAGCTTTAGAGCCTGATCGCTCTTATTTCCATAACCTCTCACACCTGTCTCCTTCTCTCTATTCCCACTGCCTGTCCCCGGGCCCATTGCCACCTACCTGGGCTGCGATGGCAGCCTCCTGGGGGAGTCTTAAAGCAGAACATTGCAGCAGGGGTCTCTGGGACTCTGGAAGCAATCAGTTAGTTCAGATAAACCATTCTCTTGGTTTTCATCCCAGAATGCTTGTGAAAAGTGGATGGGGAAACTATGCCAGTGGGGATTATAATTTTCTGCTTGGCAAACTTAGAATCAAAGAAAATGTTAATGGCCTAAGTCCTCGCCCATCCCCTCGGATCATCCCTAGTATAGAAGTACGGATCTATTACTTGCCGGTCCCTTTGTTTAAAAAAAAAATGTTCAATGTTCAATTTCCCTTGTGATGCTCACTTCAGAAAATGTAAAGAGAATCACATTAGAGAATGAGCCTTGACCCAAAATCCTGCTCCTGGATCTGTCACTCATTAGCACTGCAGCCTAAATGAGATGGGTCTGAATGACAATGTGCCTCAGAGGCTCCTCCAGCTTCCTTCCCACTCAGATCCCTTATTGATCTTCCCGATTCTCCTCCACCCAAATGACTTCTCTCCACCTAAAGACTTTCCTCTCTTTTGCACCTACCTGCCAT
The DNA here is from genome assembly GCF_048593235.1 of Sminthopsis crassicaudata. NCBI lineage: Eukaryota > Metazoa > Chordata > Mammalia > Dasyuromorphia > Dasyuridae > Sminthopsis > Sminthopsis crassicaudata. The sequence goes on along the minus strand of NC_133622.1, from coordinate 6,230,861 downwards.
TATACTTTTCTGCACACATGCCCTCTGCACCTCCTCTTTAAACTATAAACTCCTTGGAAGTAAGGATGGCCTGACCTTTATATGTATGTCCCCATTCCACGAGAGATCAGAGCTGGAAAGAATCTCGGGGTTCTCTTAGTCCGACTCATTTTACAGATGAGGCAACAGAGACCAACCGAGAGGTCTTACCCAAATAATGAAGAGAGCCCAGAAGGAAGACTTGAACTCAGGTTTGCCCCTGGAGAGACCTTTCCTCTGCAAAACATGGGTTTTGTGCAGTAAAATTGCTTGAGAATGCAGAGGCCAGGAAGAAAGCATTCCTTCCTAAGAGCAAAAGGAAGTTGGCATTCTAGCCCAAGCCCTGTTCTCATGAAAAGTCTTGTAGCTACCCCCTGCGCTCTGATTTTCCTCTGCCAGACACTTGGAAAACACGATGGCCAGGAGCTAATTTTGACCACCCACTTGGATCCCTGCTATCACTTGATTTGATTGATAGTCTTGCCATGATACCATCTTTCCCACTTTGGGAAGCTAAGTATAACCAGAGGCGAATCATTCGGCCTAATCCTAGTTTCCTCAACAGAACAATGGAGATAACATCTTGCTATCTAAACTACTTCAGCAACCCAATATTTAGAAATCTCCCCAGAACTGTCCAAGTTTCATCTAAAAGAAACTAAGTTTTGTTTTTGTTTTTTCATTTAGTGGGAAACTCCATCATAATCAACTCATCCATCAACAATGATTTATTAAGCCCCTACTATGTGCCAGGTACTAAACTAGGTCCTGGTAATAAAAAAAAAGATAAAATGAAGTAGATTAGTTACTAGCTAAGGCCTTTTCTAAATCTGTATGTTTCACCTGCTGATTCATCTCCTATATGTGAGATCTCAGATTCCCAAGACTCCTGCCCCAAAGCTGAACAAATTTCTTGAGTGAATCTTATTTTTTTTCTTGCATCTATATAAAATGCTTTAAAGTTTAGAGAATTGAAGCTGGGAAACAATTTTTACAGCAAGTGCCTCTCATAGTGGTCTGATTTCTCAAATATGTAGAAAAGTGATTCAAATTTATAAAAAAAACAAGTCTTTCCCCAAATGATGAATGGTCATAGAACAGTTTTCAGGTGAAGAAATCAAAGCGATCTATAAGTCATATTAAAAATGCTCTAAATCACTACTGAATAGAATACAAATTATGATTATTATTATGACCCATAACAACAATAATGATGATGATGATAAGTATAGTAATAGCATTTTAAGAATGATTTAAGGTTTGCAAAGCAGACCTTATTTGAGCTTCACTATAACCCTGAGTGGAATTATCATCTCCATTTTACAGACAAGGGAGTTGAACTGAGAGAGGTTAAATGCTTGGGCTGCTCACACAACTGGTAAATGAGTGGGTCAGGAACCACTGCCAGCTTTTACTGCTATTCCTTGCAGCCACCCTGAGCTGACCAGGCCCGACTGGACCCAGGCCTCTTAGACCCTGCTTTTCGCTTGAGGACATTGCCCATCAGCCCCACTGCCGACCTCACACCGGCCAAGGTCGTCCAGGATCGACGAGAGCTTCCATTTTCCTTTTGTCGAGTGGGAGGCAGTGAGAGCAAGCAAATGTGATTTTCGTTTTCCTGGCTTGGGCCTCAGTTGAATTACAATTTTACAAAGCAAAGAAAGGAAGTCACTTTGGACATGTTTCCCCTAATCCATCATGTTCATGACTTTAAAGGAAAAATGGCCAAATAACTAACGTGAGCATTGGGCACCAAGCCAGGAGAGATTGGGTTAGGTTTCTTTATAGAACTGCCAGCTCTTTTACCATTGAATACAGAGATTTCTATTAGTTAAATCTGATTGAATAATGAAAACAATCCCAGGTTAGGAAAATGTTAGTAATCAGCACAGCATGTCTGCTATTGTTCTAGCTTTGTACACAATGAAAAAACTTAATTACTACTTATTCTTTATTTTATTATGGTTAATATGCAGCTCTATGTGAAGGAAACTAGAGAGAGAAAGGAGCCAGAGTGCTAGGCAGTCTAGCAAAGAAAGAAAGTATAAAATCAAGCCATGTTATAATTAGTTTATCATCTTCCATTTCCTGATTGTGGGTGCACCCTCCCCACTACCAAGATTCCGTCCTAGACCTGCTTCTCTTGTTTCGCAGGCTGTATTCTGTGCCTTGATGGAATGGATCCAATGAGCTCAGTTCTGTGCACATTTAGTTTGAAGTGCTCTTGGGATATCTTAGGTGAGAATCTAGAAATGGGAATGTCTATCCCCAAAAGTGTAATGATCACCTCTAAGCACATGCTCCCAAATCTAAGTCTTTAAACTGAATTTCTCCCCCAAGTTCTTGCTTCCCATTTCTAGATTCTCACCTAAGATATCCCAAGAGCACTTCAAACTAAATGTGCACAGAACTGAGCTCATGGGATCCATTTTGTCATCTTCCCCTCGGAAACCCATCCCTTTTCCCATTTCTGGTCATCCAGAGTCAAAACTTCAACCTCATCTTTGACTTTCACTTTTTCTTCAACCATCCATTTAGCTGACAAGTGCTCTCACTTTTAGCTCACCAATCTCCCTCATCATTCACACTGCAACCATCCCAGCTCAGACTCTTATTGCCAGTCATGGACAATAACAACTTCCTCTATGATAGTCCTGTTTATAGCCTCTTCTTTAATCTCTCCCCACTGCTACCAAAATAATATTTTTTATTGTATAATCAACAGGCAACTATACATCAAGCACATAAACAAGTACTAGGGATGTAAAAAGATAATTTGTCCCTGCCCTCAAGGAGATTCCGTTGCTTTTGTTTTAATACATATTTTATTTTCCCCAATTACATGCTAAGGCAATGTTTAGCATTTTTTAAAGTGTTGAGATCAAAATTCTATCTCTCCCTCCTTTCTCCCTGAGATGGTAAATAATCAGATGTAAGTCAGACATGTACAATCATGTGAAGTATTTCCATATTAGTCACTTTGTACAAGAAGACAAATAAAGAAGAATGAAAGTGAAAACAGCCAGCTTCAGTCTATATTCAGACAGTATCATCTGGAGTCTGAGTATGTCAGATCTCCTACTCAGAAGTCTTCAATGGCTCCCTATTATCTTTGAAATAAAATCCGATTTCTTCAACTGGCGTCCGATGGTTTCCACAGCCTGGCTTCAATTTGCCTTCAATGCTTTCTTCCTCCTCATCCTTTCATTCACCATTCCCAAACCAATCTTGGAGCTCCCCACATCCAATCTGCAGCTGCCCGCCTTGAGTATTTTACCCAGGTTTTTTCTACAACTAAAATTCACTCTCTTCCTCATCCTTATCTATTGAAATATATCTTCCTTAAGGCCCTGTTCAGGCACTGATTTTCCATGAAATCTTCTCTGATCTCCCAGCTGAAAGGGTTCTCTCCCTTATCAAATTTTCCTAAATCCCTTTTTCTAGATTTCGTCTATACAATATCCCTACCCTGCGTTACACTCACCTATAAATAGGTATTTTGCCCACAGATAGATGTTAAGTTTTTTTTAAGGATATAACGAGTCTGGGTCTTTTTCATCTTTGTCACCTTAGTATCTAGCAGGAGAGGCACATATATAAAAAGGTTTTGAATTGCTTAAAAAGACAAAAAAAGTCAAGGAAGTTTAATTACTAGCCAAAGATTAGGTTTTAAATTGTTTAAAAAGACCTATATATGGACAAAAAAGGGCAAGGAAGTTTAATTATAGCCGAAGATCAGGTTTTGAATTGCTTAAGTTGACCTACATATGAATGAAAAAGTTTAATTACTGGCTGATCATACAGTTATTTAATAATAACTCCAAGACTAGAACCCAGGTCTCTGACTGCAAGTCCCATCTCATTCTGCCTCCACAGCTTCATGTGTCACGGTGGCCATAAACACCCGTCACTGGTGATCCGTCTCCTGATGCCAGTTTGACATATTAGTTTGGTCACCTGGCAGCAGGTCTGCAGTCCATCCTTGCACTTCTAGTCTTTCACCTTCGGGGAACCTGGCAGAACTTGTGCCACAGACACGTCCTGGGGGAATCCAGGGTCATTCTCACACCCAAGGCACCAGATTAACGTACCTTCCTCTTTATTTCACGTTTTACCAGGGCCAGAGTTCATCACCAACTGGCCAGCCCATTGGTGAGGAGTCTCTCCACTTAGTGAGGCTCAACCAAGGGTTACACACTACCAGCATTGCATCTATTAAGGAATAATAACAGCAAAGTCCCCTACATATGTTCTTCTTTGGCCCTGTGAGGTGGGTGCTATCAACGTCATCATACAGAGGAGGAAGCAGGCTGAAAGAAATCAGATGATTTGTCCAGGACTCCTGAGAGTCCGAGGCTGAGCTTGGACCGTCCCAGCTCTAAGGCTCAATCACTGCATCACTGGAACTTTGAAGCAACAAAAGATTTCCATCCCGGTGGTTCTTTCCCTGAAAGTCCTACTTAGACTTTCTCTGGAGCAGCCTTTTCTCATCATAACACTCATTTCTGTCCGGGCTTATGGAATGCACTGGACTCTCCTCATAATGACCCTGTGAAGGTCTTTGCAAATACTGGTATCCTCATGTGACAGAGCCAAGTCCTGTCGGGCACCGTGGCCATGATCTCACATGTAGTAAGAGAACCCCAACCCATTTCTCCCCATGGCAAGGCAGTCAGGCCATCACCCACTACTCGGTGCTGGGACTCTGAAGCTTATTCTTAATCCCATTTCTACAAGCACCGTCTTCACCACAAGCGTATTGGCTGGGGTGGTACAAATATGGTTTAACCCTATTTCACAAAGAAGGAATCCGAGGGTCATTACGGCCCTGACTCCAAGTTCTGTGCCCTTAATAAGACCGTGACAGCGTTGTGCTATTTTTATTTTTAGAGAGAAATAAAAAATGTTATTTTACTTTTTTTATTTTTAAATTTGGAGATTTTATTTTGGGGGATGTTTGTTCTTATGATTGTTATTGTTGTTGCTGCTATTTCCAAAATGATCAGGTGACAATTAAAGATTGATGTTCTGCAAGATTAAAATAGGCATCCAGATTTGTCCCATTGCCTCTTATTGGAAATGATGGAGTCACCGGGATGTTTGAATCCTCCATCGGATTCGTGAGTCGCCACCAACATTGAGTTTGTCCCTGAGAGGGCCAAGGCCCGGCTTGTTCTAATCTCTTCTACTTGTATGGCCTGAAAGACGCTGAAAACACTGAAAGGAACGGAAACACGCTGAGTGCTGAGCACATTGCAGTGCGTGAGTGTAATTTCCGTAAGCACAGATCTGCCGTGTCACACCCGACTCGAACTCTAGTGGATCCCTCTGGTCTCTGTTTAGCTTTAAAGCCCTTCATCATCTGGTCCCAGATTAAGCCTCCAGACTCCCTGAACTATGCCCTTTCTCCAAGCACCCAGTGATGGAGCCAACCTGACATTATCTCTATTCTCACACTCCTCCCCCACCTCCGTTTCTGGGCACTGGCCATGGCCCAAGCTTGGAATGCCTTCCTTCCTCACTTCTGTCCCCCAGAATCCCTCTTTCCCTTCGAGCCTTGCAGCGCAAGCGCTGCCCAAGTCTTCCGGACTCCTATCCTCCAAGGACTAGTGCCCTCCTTCTCTACCTTGTGTTACACTCTGGACTTGGCAGTATTTATTTTCTTCATATTTATTCTGTATGTGGAAAAAAACCCGAGGACTTTGGGAAGATTTATGTCAACTGATACAAAGTGACATGGACTGATCTGGGAAAATAATTTACACAATGATCATAATAAAGTAGCAGTTCCACTCCACTAATTCGGAAGTTCAGAACCCTGGGGTTCCAGTCCTGGCTCTGCCCATTACTCATCAGGGGACCTTGGGGATGTCATCTTGCCTTCATTAACAAAAAGAGCCTTATGCCGCTGCTTACCTCACAGGGTGTCCTTGGACTGTGGGAGATAGTGTACGTACACGTGCCTTGTAAATGATAAAATAAAAGTTAAGCAAAGGCTGGGACATAGAGCTAGCTTCAGCAGTACCAAATTCCGCTTCCTTGTCAGCTCTCTGGGTCTCATTTCATATATACAATATGCCAAGTACCGGGGGGGGGGGGGGGCAGCATGAACGAGTCCCAAAAAAGAGCCATAGGGTTACACAGACATTGTGTGTCAGAGACAGAACTTGGTTCTAAGGGCAGCTCTCTGCCCACCACCTCACACCACCTCCAGCACGAAATTAGTGTGATAATCACATTTCTTCCCATCCACTCTCCAATTCACTGTGAAACACTCGCACAAATAATAAGATTATTACATACTCGTAACCTTGGGCTCAAGGCTAGAAGGTCTGCTTAAGACTCTTCCTTAGTGGAGAAAGGAGTGATTTAATACATTCCTGAATTAGGGACAGGGCTGGCAAAGGAGCTTTGTACATAAGAGATGCTATTTACTGCTTTGAGAAAATAAACGTGTGGTTCCTGAGTGGGGGGAAAAAAAGATAGACCTTCGCCATGTCTCCAATTTCTAGCTCGTCTCTTTAGAGACTTTGGGAAATTTCCCTTTCTTTGGGTGAGATCCAGAATTCTCTTTTGGTCGCTTTATCTTGTTCCTAATGGGAGGGCTCATTCACTGTGGATTTTCTGGTATATTCTAATCCTCATAACATCTCTGATATTTTTGCATGAATGCAGTTATTCGCTCTTCACTATTTGTGATGAACTTTGTGTAACTAACCATCGGTGAGAAGGGGAGAAGGCTCTGGATATTAGCATGCGGCTCCCTTCCTCCGTAGGTGAGTGACAATGGAGTCATTCTGAAGCGAAAAGAACCATTTCCCCCAGACTAGTAACATGGGCAGGGGAAAGCAGATCAATAGAATCCAGATCTCTGAGGAGAACAGAACGGCCCTCGTGAATTAAAGTCTTCCCGAAAGCTCCGTCCGGAAATGTGTGTAACGGCCTGGGCTACACACATGCCTTCTATGTTTTCAGTCCCTCCCTCTTTCATTAGGTATGGGTGAACCAAAGAGCCTGATCAGCCATTGCATAGAAGAAAGAGCACAACATTTGTCATCAGAAGAGCTGGGTCCAAATCCTGCCATAGATTTTGGTAAAAAATTGTACCATAAAAAATAATGAAATGGATGATTTTGGAGAAAACTGGAAAGGTTTTTGTTAACTAATAAGAATGACATAAGCAGAACCAGTAGACCAATTTATCTAGTAGTAACAACATTTGAAGGACAAAAATTGTGTTAAAATTTAGAGGTAATCTTCCTGATAGCAAAACAATAGACAAAATGAGGCTTATAAACTGGGGTAAGTCTAAATAAACTATATGTGTGTGTGTGTGTGTGTGTGTGTGTGTGTGTGTGTGTGTGTGTGTAAATATGTATATGTAAATGTATTGCATTATTACTTTACTATAAGAAACAATAATTTGATAAATACAAAGATACATAGGAAGACATGTAAACCAATGCAAAGTAAACAGAGCCAAGAAAACAATATATACAATGATAAAAATGTAAATAGACAGAACAACAAACAATCAAAATTTAATATTACAAAATTATAATGACCTAGCTTGGCTCTATAGAAAAAAAAATAAAAGCTATGAACTCCTTTGCAGACATGGAGGATCCATTGGTGTGAAAGATTGAACAGAACATCCAGATTTTTTCTGATTTGTTGTTTGGTTTGGCTGAACTTTTTTCTTCTTTTTTCAAACTTTTCTATAAGAAATGACTCTGCAAGAACCTATTAAGTGATATAAAAATAAAACATCCATGAAAATCTATTTTCAAAATTGAATATTACTACCCACTAAGTAGGGTTTTGTGAGTAAAAGTCTTTGTAAACTTTCAAGTGCTAGGGGTAGATCCTAGTATTATTAAATGTTTAAATTAATTTTTAATTGAAAAAAAATAAAAGCACATAGCAATATCTGACATGACTAATAGAAACACTCATAGTTCACAAGATTGTAAACCTAGATTGGGGGGGGGGGGGGCGGTTTTTACAGATTTTCTGAGTCAACATTACAGATCATCAACCCTAACCCCAACTCTTCAGCTTCCTGAAGAGAGAAAACTGAGGTCCAGAGAGAAGAGAGCTGTGTTATCCCAGATCAAACACCCCGTACTGATGGGTCTGATTGAAAAGTCGAGGTCTTGCAGGCCAGTGAGCTCCACTACACTTTCTCTTTAAGCCCCATCTCTACAAATAGTCCTTGTTACACTTCCTTACTCACTCCAAAGCATTTAGTTTTGAACAGAAATTAGATCTCAGAAAGAAGCATCACCAGTCACTGAAGCCCTGGGAAGCCTTTGCAGAAATCTTCCCAAAAGGTCTTATTTAATTTTTTAAGGACCAAGGATTAAATTATATTAAAGTTATTTCTCCTTCAATATTACAGTTTTTCTGTGCATGACAGTTAATAGCCCAGCCCTCACTTATTACCGACAAGATCCCTTATTATATATAGGACCTGGATATTCTCTGTGGATTTTTAACTTCTCTCATGTGTTGTCCTATCCAAGCCATCTTTGGCCTGCAGTATCTGACACTCTCCAAGGAGAGCCACCAGATGCCCTTACCAGCGCCCAGAATCACAAGCTCAAAGATAAACTATTTCATTTAGTAGCTAAAAGAAACATGAGACTTGAATCAGAGTCCACAGGAAGAAAATAAGCCCCAACCAACAATCCCCTCTCCAGAAACCTGTCCCACCGTCAGTCCCACAACTTATAGCATGGCCCCAGGGCAGCAAGGCTGGAAGGAGCCAGCTTGTGCTTCTCCAAACTGGAAGTCCCCTCTGTTGCCCCTCTCTCCAAACAGCACTGCTGATTTCAAGAGCTTCTGGTTTCTCTTCCACAGGTACCAGGGCTCTCCACTCCCCGGGTATTCCTGGTTGCCCTCCTTTATAACCCAGCTTTTCCCTACTGGTGCAGAACCAAATTAACTCCTCTAGAGTGGTAGTGTTCTATTTAGGCTCCATAGATGAATCCCTTAACTTTCACCGGTGAACAAGTAATCCCCAAACAACCTGAAGAACCTCTAGGGCTGTTCATAGCTCCCTTATTCTTCAGCCTTCTTTTGTACATGATCCCCACATTGTTCACTAGCAGGCTCAGTTCTCATTAGGTTCATAGTGATTCTTTTTCATTCCCTCTCCCACTTCCCAGACAATACACATTTCCTATTCCCATTAGCATTGTCCCCTGGGCCAGAGCTTCAGAGGAAGTATTTCCTATCACTGCCCCCTCCCCTCCCCCTCCCACAACTACTCCCCTGGGGCAGTGGGATTCACTTATTCAAATGACCTGTGGCTGCTTCCAAAAAAAGAAGAGAAAAAAACTACCTTTTAAAGGGGAGGAGTGAGGGGGAAGACAGGACTGGCTCCTCCTGAATCAGGCATCCACATCTCAAGTACAGATTTCTAATCTAGAGCCAATGACATTATATTTTCTATAGCTTTCTTTTCCTAATTTTCATTACAAGTGCTTTGCCCCCCTGCCGATGCTTTAATGGAAACGTGATCTCATTTACAGGTGCTGCACTTTGTCATCCCATATCCCAGTCCATTTCCACTTTTTCAGCCTGGGTCATTTTTGCCAATGTTCTTCCACAAATCCTTCATGCAGAATCTCTGCAATATGCCAGAAGCTTTCCTCTGCTCCTTTTAATATTATGTATTAAGTCTCCCTCATTTTGGGCATTTAAATGGGCTTTTGTGTGCTAGCTTGGGAACGAAACCCCTACCTCCCAGGGTTTTTGAGAGGCTCAAGTGAATTAATACATGGAAAATGCTTTGTGAATAGAAATCCCTTTATGACTGTGAACTCTTAGGCACATTTGCATAGTGCTTTCCTCTGCAAAAGTCTGCGCCATTGCTTTCTCAGGGCAGACCCGAGGTTGCCATGGGTTCCTTCGGGCTGAGAGAGATTACCACAAACTGCAATGTTTCACTAAGCTGAAAAGCCTTTAAGGACAAACTGGGCCCCGGCTGGCATGTCTGCCATGCAAGGGCCAGCCCAGTCATCCCCAGAAAAACGATCACGAAGCCCAAGGTAATCAGTTTGAGTGGTCTAGTTTCTCGTGAAGGTCTTCCCCTAAGGTTTGGAGGAGTTACCACCTGCCTAGGATAAATCATGGCTACTTAAAGCATTTCAACATATTCTACAGTCCTGAAGCTTTTTTTCCACAGCAACCCTGATAGGTGGAGAGTGCAAATAGCATTATTCCCATTTCTTACAGATGCAGAAACAATCTAGAAATAGTCAGTGGCTTGGATGAGTTAAGTCTAGAACCCAGTCCTCTGGATTAGAATCCTAGGACTCCTTCTACCACATAGCCTTGTCTCCTCAGGCAAGATGTCTAACACTGGGCCTATGAGGAAATGCACTTGGCACTTCAAAAACTTAAAGTGGACCTTTGGGACCAGGCTCTTGGTGATGCCCACAAACAGGTACAACTCCCTGCAAAGTGAAGGTCCTAGTTCCATGTGACCAGCTGCCTTCTGGATCTCTGGCAGCCGGGGGGTCCAACAGCATCTCAAACTCACCAGGCTCAGAATGGACTCGTCCATCCCC